>NC_091457.1:12923455-13223455 GCF_027789765.1 Dendropsophus ebraccatus
AATTAAAGCTTATAAAAAATAAACAGATAAAGTAGTGGAAAATGATTAGAATTATTCCGAGGGAAAGTTAAAAAAGAAATTCCAATAAAAGAAAAAAAAATCGGAAGCAAACAATACAGGAACCCACTCAGAATGCATAAAATATACAGCGCTCGATAAAACAAGACAGCGAATAATAGCGGCAAACAATGACAGCGCACAGATACAAGAGCGGGATAAAGATCAGATTACCTATACGCTGCAATACAAAAAGCTTTGTGTTACTGGATGTCAACATTTACATAGATACAGTATAATCCACCTGAATCACTGTATACATGCATTATATTACTTACCTTGTGTTGATGCAGATTTATACTTCAGAGCTGCACTCACAGTTCTGCTGAAAACACAATGTCAAATCTATTAAAAGAGCAGCCTTTCTGTTCAGTCTGCATGTAAAACTAATCAATACAAATAGGATGAATTTTATATATTAGATACCCAGTATTATACTCCAGAGCTGCACTCACTATTCTGCTGGTGGAGTCACTGTGTAGATACATTACCTTACTGATCCTGATATACATCCTGTATTATACCCCAGAGCTGCACTCACTATTCTGCTGGTGGAGTCACTGTGTAGATACATTACCTTACTGATCCTGATATACATCCTGTATTATACCCCAGAGCTGCACTCACTATTCTGCTGGTGGAGTCACTGTGTACATACATTACATTACTGATCCTGAGTTACATCCTGCATTATACTCCAGAGCTGCACTCACTATCCTGCTGGTGGGGTCACTGTGTACATACATTACATTACTGATTCTGTACTGATCCTGAGTTACATCCTGCATTATACTCCAGAGCTGCACTCACTATTCTGCTGGTGGGGTCACTGTGTACATACATTACTGATCCTGAGTTACATCCTGTATTATACTCCAGAGCTGCGATCACTATTCTGCTGGTGAGGTCACTGTGTACATACATTACATTACTGATCCTGTACTGATCCTGAGTTACATCCTGTATTATACTCCAGAGCTGCACTCACTATTCTGCTGGTGAGGTCACTGTGTACTTACATCACATTACAGATCTTGAGTTGCATCCTGTATTATACTCCAGAGCTGCACTCCCATATACTGTACAGTGTTATAATCTCACCTGTGGCTTAGCGGTCGGCTCTGCTATGTCAGCGCGCTCTTACATTTACTGGCGTGAGTGTTTTCCTTCCAATAAGTGATCAGACTAACAGGGAAGATGCTGTGACAGATGTGCGGGATCCTGGGAGAATGACTGTCAGTTTACTATAGAAGAAGTTAATTGAGCGTGAGACAAGCACATTTAAATCGGAGGCACAAATTCCAAATAAGAAGGAAAACATAGCTCTGTTTGTTTGCTATTGCTGTCATGGCACAGCAGAGACATGCATCGTAGCCGCTTTACAAGCCACTGCCAGCTTGGCTTCATACCGATCTGCCAGTTGGTCAATTACTTACAGCTGAAGCTAATTTGCCATTGACAATTTCCAAGCATCTCGAAGTCGGTGGGAGAGGAGGTTTGTAGATGTTTATTTAGTAGTTCCACCCCGATAATTCTAGAGTGCGCTAACAGATTGCCTCTCTGCTTTCTTCCATGGCTTGTGTTCTTGTTTAAAGACTTTCTAAGTATTCACATAGTACAACCCAGTGGTGTATACAGAAGAGAGGACACCATTTGGCTGCTCCTCATGATAGCTTTGGGGTGTTTGTTTCCTTCTTTCTTATCCTTTACTTAAAGGGGTAGTTCAGAAAAAAAAAAAAGTTCTTTCAAATCAACTGGTGCCAGAAAGTTATATGGATTTGTAATTTTTTTTATATTAAAAAATCTCCAGTCTTGCAGTAATTATTAGCTGCTGTATGGACCCTAGTGCATGGGCCCCAAAGCAGTGGCGTAGTCTGCCTCTGTGATAGCGACACTGTTACGCCTGGAGTTGTGAATCCACTAAACCGTCACTAGTGATGGCACTAACCTCACCAGGGAGCGGAGTCTAAGGGGCCGCTGGTTTTCACCAGAGCCCGCCGCAAGGCGGGATGAACTTACTGTGGCAGGCGACCCCCAGGTCGCTACCCCTGGCTTGGCTAGTGACGGCAGGCGAGGCGTGGCAGGAGCAGTAGGCAGGAGATGTAGTGCAGGCAGAGGTCTGTAGGCATAATCGCAGGAGGCAGACAGTACACAGGAACTCTTGGAAGGCAGAGGATAGGGACTAGGGACCGGGTCGGCGGACAGGGACAAGAAACAAGGACTGAGGTCAGGAACAACAGGGAGCTGGGTCAAACACTATGGGAAGCATGTAGAGGCTCCAACACGAGGAACAGGGCATGCTGGGATTTATAGGGAGTGATTGGTGCAAACCTCCAATTAGGGGCGGAGTGGCCCTTTAAATCTGAGACAGCCGGCGCACGTGCGCCCTAGGAGGCGGGGACGCGCGCGTCGGTCGGCACAGGCGGAGACAGGAGCGGGGCGAGGTAAGCGCCCCCCGGGGCCGAACTGATAGCAGCGCCGGTCCCTGCACATGGACCTCGGCGGCTGCATGTGGCAGAGAGCGGTCGCGGCGGCGGCCCGGGGCACGGGACACCGCCGCGGCCGTGACAGACACACACTACTTTAAAACGAATGTACCTTCAGTACATTCGCTTTAAGTTTTTTACCTGGATAGAATGGTACCGGTGCGGGGAAGATGGTGCCGCGGTCCTTTTTTTGAATTGCGGTTCGGTTCCCGCGTACGGCACCTCCAGTGTTTCCCCCCAGCTGGTGCTTGAGGAATAGAACAGCGCTGTTCGCCGGAACCAGGCCACGGTTAAAAAAACAAACAACAAAAAAACTGTGGCACTGGCTCCCCCGCACTGTTCTATATATGTGAAAAACTTACAGTGAATGTAGTGACGGTACAGTTGCTTTAAGACTGAGAAGTAAACCAGCACTGACTGGAGAGAATCCTTCTAGGTTTTGATGAGTATTCATAATCAAGAGAACGTGGTACCAGTGGTTTACTCTTAGAAGTAAAACTTTGACATTATCCAGTAGGTACTCGATGAAAGCAGAGGGGCACTTCGGCGACATACACTTTTCCAACCTCTGACTTGAACGCTGTGAAACGCAGGACCTGAATGAAAACCAGACGAATGACCCTCTCAGCATGGACAGGCTTGATCCCTCTGGTGGTAGCCACACCTCTGGTGGTTTACCAATCCATGCTATGCAGGCAGGAACATAGGAACTGATACAGTCAGCAGTCCATACAACTCCACTACACGTTGAATAGACTGAACTGTCACACATGACCTTCTCCACCCTTATTTATAAACTTCAGGGGACTGCTCGAAATATAGGTCACTGAGCATGCCCAAAAGCCTTTTTCATTCATTTGGATGGAGTAGGCCCTGTCTATTGTGTCTATGGCCCGTAAAGTTAAAATAGCTCAGACAAGATGGGCGCCCTATTATAATGTACAATAAAAATAACAAACAAAAAATAAACACATATTAGAGAAAAAAACATGTTCCAGTATTCAGTCACATTTACTAGTTTACCTAGAAGCAAAATAAAGTGATTCACCCAAACCACAAAGAAATATTTGCCGTCCAAGGGGGCCGGACGATGGTCAGAATAACGTCTTGACATCTTCATGAACGATCTTTTTTTTTAGTTTTTTAACATTGCGCCAGGCTTTATATCAGGATACTTTTATATACTCATTAATGTTCTTCTTCCCTTAGTCTGCAAAGTAATCCAAACTCCTACTCTTACGGGTACCATTCATTTTAATAGGGGCCAAAGCCTGGAAGAAATCGGCTATAAAAATGTGATATATGATAAATGAGACGAGGAGGAATGTGAGATAAAGAGGAGAAAATCCCATTCTCCTCCTGATTAGCTAAAGAGCTATAAAGAATTATATTGAAGATGAGATGAAGACCACAAATGTGCGCGGCTTATGTCTCCTTCCAGAATAGAAGGATCTTGACCTAGTGATCACCCCGCTTGATGACTTTCTTAGAATGCGCGGCTGCCGGGAGGGTCTGCTTAATGGCCCCTTGAGTTGCACTTGTAACCTTCAGGCACAAACAGGATTACTTACCTGGGAAGATGAAGCCATGCGCTGTAACTAGAGATGAGGGAGCCAAGCCTCCTCCAAGATTCATCTCAAACAGCACCCCCTGCTGTTCCCGTTCCATTTCCGAGGTGTTTTTGCAGGCATGCACCGCTCCTGACAGTGCTGGAGCTGTCAGGTTTCTGGGTGTGCCGATGGTGTCCCTGGTAAGCAGGCCGACGCGTCGTTGACGTCCCTAGTGATTCTCGCTATGGCCAGGGCTCTCAGTGCCCCCGGCTGGATGGCCCAGGTAGTTAACATTAGTATTATTCTGACTGGCAGCCAGGAAGGCCAGTCAGCTCTGGGGGGGGGGGGGGGGGGTTGGGAGCTGTAGTCTCTGCCCCAATCACACACTGGAGCTTGGAATCCATCCTCTATAAGATTACTACCCCTATCATGCCTCTTTGCCTCCGATAGACCCTTTAGAGTTTAACCAAGCTAGCATATGTTCCCGGGTTTTCCTGATCTTTGGCATGACTTTTATACACTCTCCCAACTACTGATTGTTTACCACACTGACCGATTGTTACCGACCCAGCTTGGTCACTTTGATAGCACTTTGTTGGTTTGTCTTGTCCGCGTTTCTATGTGGCACTCATCAAGGTTAGGGACCGTCGTCCAGTTACCCGCTGCCGCCTAGGGCAGATAGTGTTAATCAGGCAGGGACAGCAGAGCGGGTGCCAGTGCAAGAGTCTCACCTGTCCTGTGTCCTTCAGTCCAAACCTAACATATTCCATCACTTTCTGAGGTTTTCAGGTGGATCAGACCCCCCCTCTCTGAGTAGGAGGCCCCTAAAAAAATGCTCTAACATCCCATTCACTTTAATGGGGTTCCTTACTCGGTTGAGTATTCAATCTCTTATCACTATACATAATTGGAAGACATAAAGTATACTGCATAGACATTTACCCAGAACAAACAGTATAATTAAACAGCTGGTATTTAACTTTACATGTTTAAAGGAATATGTAGAATGCCATGCAATCTTGTGTAACCCCAAAACCCAAGGGGCAGCTCCTCCTGGTGACATGCCCATGCAAATACCAACTCCATCCATCATTTGTAAATGACAAAAAAAAAATCATGTCTTCCAGTACCTATCAGCTGCTGTATGTCCTGCAGGAAGTGGTGTATTCTTTTCAGTCTGACACAGTGCTCTCTGCTGCCACCTCTGTCCATGTCAGGAACTGTCCAGAGCAGGAGAGGTTTCCTATGAGGATTTGCTACTGCTCTGGACAGTTCCTGACATGGACAGAGGTGGCAGCAGAGAGCACTGTGTCAGACTGGAAAGAATACACCACTTCCTGCAGGACATACAGCAGCTGATAAGTACTGGAAGACTGGAGATTTTTAAATAGAAGTAATTTACAAATCTATGTAACTTTCTGACACCAATATGGAGTACCCCATTAATATTATTATTATTATTATTATTATTATTATTATTATTATTATTATTTTATACAATGCATAATTTCCAATGAGCAGGCTCAGCCTATGAAGCTCTGCGCTGTGTGTATCCATATTCATTCTCCATTTGGTTTCCTTGGATTTTTTTTTTCCCTTTTCCATTTATTAGTTGGCATAAGCCACATTCACCTGGAGGCTTTCAATGCAATTTTACATGTAAATTCATGTTTACTGACATCATAATAACCACTTCAAAGCTTTACAGCCTTTCCATAGATAAGAGATGGCCCCTGAGTTAAAACACACACAGAATTAAATAGAAATTGACAGCGCTTGAGAGTCTGGATTATGTGTTTGCGGTAGTATATACGGCGTTCAGCGCCTGAAGTCTTGAGTAACGGGACCACTATGTACAGTAGATTATGTGGATTTGTAATTTAATTGTATTTAAAAATCTTCCAGTATTCCAGTACTTATCAGCTGCTGTATGTCCTGCAATAAGGGGTGTATTCTCTCCATTGTTACATAGTTACATAGTTAATACGGTTGAAAAAAGACACATGTCCATCAAGTTCAACCAAGGAGTCTGGATTCACTTATACAGAACATCTTATTAATTTTAATGAGTAGCTAGTTAAATGGGCAAATATCCCGCTCATATTGCTTTTAATATTATTGTGCAACAAAAGTTTCGACTTTGTTTGGTCAGACGAGGACTTGTGTTATATCCAGAATAGACGTCTGTGTCCGACCACCATGCGTAGAAAGTGTATCTAATAGCTGCTTATGAGGCCGGCACAGATCTCCCCCTACCCTGCTGACATACTCCCTCAGTCATTATGGAGGCTGTTGAGGTTGATCGCAGCCAGAATCCATCATACAGGGTGGAGAAGAGCCATCAGGAGGAGCAGTGTGACTGTTGAATGAGTTCATTCCAAGGGTTCATTATAGGGGACCATAGACCTTCAATGACTGTGATCCGAACAATGGTCGGCTGTCTCTCCTGTCCTCCCAATACACAGTAACATTTGGCACCTCTGAGTGTTCCTGTGTTCTCTATCGGGAGTGGAGGGTTTAAGGAGCAGTCTGTCAAGGGGGTGGAGATGGGGGAATGAAAAAGAAGTTATAGTCACATGTCCTGATGACCGCACAAAGCCGCGTCTCGCTCCTGGACCCCGCCAGCTGTCTTCTGAGCTCCACGCCAGCTATGTCACTACCTGGGTAGCCAGTCAGTGACTGAGACAGGACATTGCTGCAGTCATTGACTGGCTGAGCAGGCTAAATCCCACCAGTCCGGGATGTGGAACCCGGGAGAAGTTGACAGTCGAAGAGGTCCGGGAGCTCTGTGATGCGGTGCAGTGCAGGCACTGGGAGCGCAAAGCAATTATTCTTTTTATTTCCCCCCACCCCCTGCTCGAAGTGTTTTTTCTCCAGACTTCTCCTTTGAGCTCCCACCTAGCAAGAATCCTGCTCCACACTGATGAAGGGCAACACCCCAAAACAGCTGTATGTGGATGGATACCTGACCTTGGTTTTTCCCTTGTCATTACATTGACTTATGAGCCACTTAATATGGTGGTTTTGGTGGCTTCCCTACAGGAGCCACCCCTTGGCTGGGCCCTTGGAACTAATGGAGGATGAAAGACTGGGTGCTAAACAGACAAGATGTTAGGCAATGGATTCAGACCTGTAGCTGTCCTTCAAGGCTCAGTAGCTTAGTGGGCAGGACTGTAGCTCGGTGGGAAGCATGGTGGCTCAGTGATAAGCATTGTAGCCTCAAGAGTAGAGATGATCGAACAGCAGAAAATCTTTCTAACCTTTACGAAACTTCCGCATTTGATTCCCGATGCCTTCCTGGTCCGTGGGGAAGGAGGAGACAGCCCGGGTCCCGCCTGGAATTCCGGAATATAGCCTATTACATGTCAGTTTTCTACGTCCGCTGTCAGTGCACACAATAGAGTGAGCGGCTCCGGCCGCTTGCTCTATTCTGTGCCGTAGGGAGTTCTGATGCGGGCGTGCAACTCTGCGGGCCGAAAGATCATCCGGCTGGTACTGCAGTACTGGCCGGGATGATCTCTTCAGAGACCGGCCGTTCCGTGACCCAGCCAGGTCAAGGAACGGCCGGTCTCATACGAGGTCTGAACATGGCATTAGATTGAGAGCCCTAATGGGGCTCAAGTGCAAGAGTTACCGGGTCAAATCTGGACACTTTCTAGTTGATAGGCCCAGATATTCAATATATGTTTTATTACTGACAAATTCCCTTAAAAAAATCATTGAAAAATAAATAAATAAATAAATAAAAATCCAACATTTACAAAGTACAAAACTGAAGTTGTGCGTCGTCTGTTTTCCTTGACTTCAAATATGTGTTTGATAGAAAAGGGTAAGAATTAGAGATAAACACGGTTTTTCTCCCCCCTGTTTACTGTATAATACTGTCAGTGCAAAATGTCAGGGCTGCACATCCAGATAAACACTGGAAACCATTAGCCTCTGGTCGACAAGCTGTCGGAAGAAAATCTTTTTTTTTTTTTTTTTTTTTTATATATTTCATCTAGAGCCGTGATTTACTAAGTGCACCAGGACTGCAATTTGCATGAAAGACGATGTGCGGAGAGGGGAGAGGGGAAATGTAAATGGCTCAAAGGATGACAAACATATTGGCCTAATAATTCCATTTTTGTCACCGATGAATAATTAAGACAGGCTCTCCGTCTCCTTTCAGAAAATAAACTGTGTTATTATGGAGAACGCTGTGTAGATTTTATCGCCATTGAAAAGTACAGCGCCTCATTCAAAACATTTGAGTCATAAACATTGGACAAAGATCAAGATGTAGAAAACAAGGTTTTTCCCCCGCAAAAAAATAAATGTGCTCACTTTTGCCTATTCGACGCTGCTGCTTTTCAGACAACTCCCGGTTCTCAGGGCTCTCTGCTTCTTCTTACATCCAATGAGGTGCAGACTCTTGCTGCCCAGCCAATCCCTGGCCACCATGTGACCAGCCAGAAGGTAAAAATATCAGAGGGAGCACAGAGCATCAGAAAGCACAAAGAACCGGGAGACGTCAGAGCAGCGTCAGCAAGGGATTGGGACAGGTGACAAAAATACAATAGCCCCTATGACCTTTGTACCAGTCATCAAAAATAACTTTTGACAGGTCATAAATCAGTTATTCAAGTTATTAATCAGCAGTGAGACCCACTGTGTTTAGGAGAACACACCAGCAGCATGATCCACTCTCCATCTCTATAACTGCTTATTTCACCAGTTCCGGACATGGACAGAGGTGGCGGCAGAGAGCACTGTGTCTATGGGGCTACATTGTAAGAATTAGTGGCCAACTAAGGAGTGGATTGCGCTGTTACCGCGCTCTCTCTCTGGCTATATTTTCTGATCACAAGTCTGAGCAGTGAGACCCTCTGTGATCAATACCTTTACCTGTCATCGAAAGTTATTTTTGATGACAGGTACTCTTTAAGGGTAGAGATGAGGGACTCTTTTAAAAAATTGGCTGGCAAATTTTTAGCTCAAAATTTGTAAACTGTACCTAAACAAATCTATACTTACCTGTCTGGGCTCCCCTGGTGTCCTCTTTCATGTCCACAGCAGCCTCCAGCCCACTCAGAGACTCACTGACTGAGGGACACCGCCGCTACCAGTGATTCAATGGCTGTCACACTCGAGACTCAAGACAGCCTGCTCAGCCAATCACTGGCCATCGAGCTTTTCCTTCTCAGTCAGTCAGTGATTTTTTCTATACTAGCGAAGTTTATAAGTAGGCAGTAAAGTTTGGGACTCTAAAGGGGTTTTTCACCCCCAATTTTTTTTCTTTCAAATCGACTGGTGGAAGAAAGTGCTAAAGATTTGTTGTTTACTTTTATTTAAAAGAATCTCCAGTCTTCCAGTACTTATGAGCTGCTGTATGTTCTGCAAAAAGTGGCGTATTATTTCCATTCTGACACGGTGCTCTCTGCCGCCACCTCTGTCCATGTCCGGAACTGTCCAGAGAAGCAGCAAATCCCCTCAGGGTACGTTCACACTTACCGTATCCGCAGCTGATTTTCTGCTGCAGATCCGCAGCGGATTTCATTTAAATAACTGAACACAGCATCAAATCTGCACCATCAAATCTGCTGCGGATCTGCTGCGGATCCTGTAGGTGTGAATGCACCCTTTGAAAACCTCTCCTGCCCTTCACACTTGAAAGAATAAATCACTCCCTGCAGGACATTCGCCAGCTGTTAAGTACTAGAAGACTTGAGATTTTTTAACAGAAGTAAATTACAAATATCTGCCAATTTTTTGGCACCAGTTGATTGGAAATAATTTTTTGGAGGTGAATTTTTTTTTGTTATATATCTGACACCAGACCCAGCTGTAACTTGACTATATGTATCTATTGTATCTATTAGATACTATGTTTCTTTTATATCTTTTTTTCTATTTCTTTGACCTGATGAAGAAATCATTTGGAAACACGTTGTAAAATAAAATCTGGATTTATCTTGAACTATCTCTCTCTCGAGTCTACCTCCTTGGGCAACATGACCAATATCTTCTTATTTTCTCCGTTTGCGTTATCTCGGGACAGCGTACGCGCTACAGGAATAGAACAGCAGCCAATGCGTCCTGACCTTGTCTGCATTGACGGCATTTATTATGATGGTACCTGCTATTATTATTATTCTTGTCTGGTTCTAACACTTATACACGGTAATGTTAACTTTCCCGCAACCCCCCTAGGAATACCACTAGAAAAACAAGACCTTACACAGTCGAGGAGAAAAAAAAAAAAATTCCTTCTTCCTATCAATAATTTCATAGTAACAAACTACCCGGCTCAAAAATGAATATTCATTAAGAATTCATAAGCAGCCGTATCCTCCGCCGTCCCTGAATAAATATCGATATGGAAAGAGACGGCCCTTTTTAGACTCGGATTCCAGCGTGTTTGCTCAAGATGATGAGCCTCTCGAAATTAACAAAAAAAAAAAAAAGGGAAAAAAAAAAGTTTAGGATAAAATATTCATTGCTCGAAAGATTCTTCATCATCTTCCACACGTAAAAATAACCAAATGTTCATTAAATATACATTCCAAAATAGAACATCATCCGTGAAGGAGGAAAACTAGAAAACACGGAATGTTTGACGGGCGAATTATCGGATGTCATGACGAGACCTCGGGGGGGGGGGGGGGGGGGGGGGGTTATCCCAGCCTGGATAATGGGGGGGGGGGGGGGGGTTGGAGCTGAGAACCATCAACGGTCATAGATGACGGAGACGTGACAAAGAGGTTAGGTTCAAACACAGTGAAATAATGCCAAAATACAGCCGTAATATTGAGCAAAATAAAATAAACAAAAAACAAACAAAAATAAATAAATATATAAATAAAGGCTATTTGTTTTTGCACAAAAAATAAAAAATATTGAGCATATTAATTATTTGGTAGACGGTTGTAATCGATTCCTGAGGTCATTCTATATGGTGCGTGCA
Source organism: Dendropsophus ebraccatus (assembly GCF_027789765.1). NCBI lineage: Eukaryota > Metazoa > Chordata > Amphibia > Anura > Hylidae > Dendropsophus > Dendropsophus ebraccatus. The sequence continues at coordinate 12,934,495 of NC_091457.1, forward strand.
CTGGAATTCAATGGAGCGCGTTGTTACACTGAAAATATTTGTGGGATTTGCAATGGATTTTGGGATATTGATGGGAATTGTAGTTTTGCAACAGCTGGAAGGATCCCAGGCAGGGTGGATTATTATGGGCCCTGGGCTTTTCACAAAGCGTGCCCCCCCCCCCCCCCCCCAACACACTGTAATTATGGCAGCACTAACTTAAGTCTTTTTCTTCCATAATGCAGCCTGTAAAGGACCTGTGGTGACATCATTGTCACATGATAAGGTCCTTCAATATATTCTCTGTTACTGCATTATCTCCTGGCTGAAGTTTTGCCCTGATTTGTGCAAAAATTGTGGTAAAAAGCAGCAATTTTTATGTAAATCATGACTGAATATAAGTCTGTTTGGGGGGCCATGGGCCCCTCAGGAGCTCAGGGCCCTGGGCTACCGCCCGAAATGGTCCAATTATAATCCGCTACTGATCCCAGGTTCCCCACTCCTTTTTTACAGCAAGGCACAGTACACAGGACCTGTCCCAGTTAGATAAGAAATAGTGTTGTCAAATTTGTTGTCAAGGTTCTCCTAACCTGTATACTCAGTATAAGACTCCTTGGTGGCTGAAGAAGTTGGATGCCACACAAGAGAATCCTGGAAAACAGGTATACGGCCATAGCCTGGTATCCAACTACTCCAGCTGCCAGGAGTCAAATAGTGAGCTTTCGGGTTTGGAGGACGTTGCCGAACCTGAATAATTTGGCAAGTCCTCTCAACACTGAGAGAGACTAGTGGGCATGCTTAGTGACCTTTATAAAGTTAATATTGCAGGAAGGGAGATGCTGAATTGTGGGCACCTCTTTTATCTATACACTGCTGTTTCCTGTCACTGTGCCCCTGTCTGTGTTATCTATATACTGGTGTCACCTGCCACTGTAATTCTGTATGTCTTAACTATATACTGGTGTCTGCTGGCACTGTACTCCAGTATTATCTATATACTGGTGTCTCCTGGCACTCTACTCCTGTGTTATCTATATATTGGTGTCTCTTGGCACTCTACTCCTGTGTTATCTATATACTAGTGTCTCCTGACACTCTACTCTTGTGTTATCTATATACTGGTGTCTCCTGTCACTGTACTCCAGTGTTATCTATATACTTGATACTTGATCCGATGGTACAGTCCATTCCATGCCCGTTGAGATGCATCAGGAAGTAATCCTAATTGGAGAGGGCACACAATGACTGAGAAGCCCCTCTCAGTGACACTGTCCATCTATCATTAAGGGGGTACTCTGGTGATTTTTTTCCTTTGGTGTCAGAAAATTATACAGATTTGTAAATTGCTATTAAAAAAATCTCCAACTTTCCAGTATTTATCAGGGGCTGTACATCCTGCAGGAAGTGGTGTATTCTCTCCAGTGTTAAACAGTGCTCTCTGCTGCCACCGCTGTCCATGTCAGGAACTGTCCAGAGCAAAGGCAAACTCCCATTAAAAACCTCTCCTGCTTGGACAGAGGTGGCAGCACAGAGCTGCTGGGGGACTTGGAAACCTTTGTCAAAAGTATTTTGGAAACGTACAGTAGACCCAATTGCTGATGGTGCCAAAAACATCATCTAGTTGAACGGGGGAAAGTATCACTTTAAGATATTGATTTTCTGCTGACAAATTTCCTTTTAATATCATCACAGTGCCACCACTGGTGAAATGTAGTATTACACATATTCTGTTTGTTGCCACTTGTTGGGGTCTTGAATGGTGGATGGTAGAATAAAATTTCTTAAACGTACATTACAGATGCCCATGTTGGCAACATTTTTGGGCGAGAAGAGGTTAATGTACCTACATCTTATCTTATTTTTTATTATTTTTATGATTTTTTTTCACAATAAAATAAAACTGTGTTCCCACACGAAGTAGATTTACTGACAAGTCTTAACATTTTATTATACAAAACCTTCTCAGAATGTCAAGAGCGGACTTGATGAGGTGTGCCGTGTGCACATCACACTCTTTATGAGATGGTTCCAAAAAAAAAAAAGAATCCAACATGTTTGAAGTTTATCTTCCAACATATCCACAAGTTGATAATCGATCAGGTGGCGGCAGGAATTGTAAGTATCTTTATTTACAGTCGGAAAACACTTTGGAGGCATTATCTGCTTCACATATTCTCTTTTTTGTCCCGGCGATGTGCTGCACCCTGTTAGTCAACTTGGCGGCAAGTGATTGAGTTCCCTATGTGACTTGTGATCCCTGTGGGCAACGCATCATTAGGTACACTGCTGGGCAAGAAGAAAAGAGGGGACGGGAAACGGGAAGGAAGGGTAGAGCGGAGTATATAACGAGTATATAACAATGATGGATGTGAGCATTCTGAATGCGACAGAAGAAGAGCTAACAAATGCCTAGCCAAAGTGGGCACCAAGGGGGGGATTTATGAAGACCGCATACTCGTATGCTGGTCTTAACTAAGGGCGTACTCCCTTTTCCCCGGCGCATTTCTCTTAGTGAATCCCGCCAGGTGCCCAATTCTGCGCCCAGCATACCAAATCTACACCTCCTCCCCACCTTGTTGACCCCCCCCCCCCCCCCAGTCCACCCTGCCTATATTTTGGGTGAGTTGGGGATACGGCAGGTGTACGCAAGGGTGAAGGAACAAATCTGCAGGGTGGAGCTTGATGAATGTCCCCCAAAGTGGCTAACATACTGATAGGCAGCAGGGTTCTGGATAAGGGTGGAGCTTGACACTCTTGACACTATTCCCAAGTGGTGGCAAATCCCACTCTTTCCAAGTTATGGCAAATCCTACTGTTTCCAAGTAGTGGGAAATCCCATTCTTTCCAGGTGGCGACAAATCCCACTTTTCCCAAGTGGTGGCAAGTCCTACTCTTCCCAAGTAGTGGCAAGTCCTACTCCTCCCAAGTGGTAGAAAATCCGACTCTTTGCAAGTGGTGGCAATCCCACAAATCTACATAACATAGCCTTGTTGGCCCTCCACCACCTCAATACAAGGGGACATGTTAGCTACTTGCATCTGGTACCTCATATGGCTTTCTAAGTGGTGGCAAATCCTACTCTTCCTAAGTGGTTTCAAATCCTACTCTTTCCAAGTATTGGCAAATCCCACTCTTCCTATGTGGTTCCAAATTCTACTCTTCCCAAGTGGTAGCAAATTCCGATCTTTGCAAGTGGTGGCAAATTCTACTTATCACACATGGTGGCAATCCCACTTTTATGGCAGCCATACACCAGGGAGAAGGGGCAAATGTACACCTTCTCCCTGGTGTACGCCTTAGGCGGACCATTCCTAAATGTCCCCCCGAGTGACTAACATACTAAAAGGCGGCAGGGTTCTGGGTAAGGGTGAGGCTTGACACTCTTGACACTCTTCCCAAGTGGTGGTAAACCACACTCTTTCCAAGTTGTGGCAACTTCTACTCTTCCCAAGTTTTAGCAAATCCAAATTTTTGGTGGCAAATTCTACTTATCCCACATGGTGGTAATCCCAATGCTCCCAAGTGGTAAAAAATCCCTCCTTTTCCAAGTGGTTTCAAGTCCTACTCTTCCTAGGCGGTGACAAATCCTACTCTTTCTAAGTGGCTGTAAATCATACTCTCCCCAAATCCCACTTTTTACTAGTGGTTTCAAATCCTACCCTTCCCAAGTGGTAGCAAAACCTACCCTTCCCAAGTGGTGGTAAATCCCATTTTTCCTAAGTGGTACCAAATCTCCTGTTTACGTTGGAGCTTACCATACCTACCTCAGAACCATTTCTCCTTGCCCACACCATGCTCCCCTTAGGGTTAGCTTTACCTTTAAGCCACCTTTACTATTTACTGCAATGTGGTGCTCCCGTATGACATCCATATGCTGTAGTAGGGCATGTGGAAAGGCGTTGTCTTCGTAAGACACCCTCTACAGTACAGATATATTTTCTTCCTTAGGTAATGGAAGACAACATGCACTCTAAACGCTCTTTACTCCTGGAAATGTTTGCAAGATCTTTTTTGTATTTTGTACTTATTATACAAACAAGAAATATGAAAACCAAGCCTAAAAGGTCTCCGAGGTTTTCCATTCACTCACCAGACATTTCACAATAGAATATTTTGTTCATGTTACAATCAATCCGAGTCTTTTTTGTTCAAAGAGGTGAAGTTCAAAGCAGCTTTGAAATGTGTTATTATTACTAGTAATGCCGTGTGTGTGTTGTTCGGCATTGTCAGTGCGGGTATTACGGCACCTGTCTACTAAGCCCTGTAATTATTCTAAAGAAATGGAAAATCACAATGTGCATAGATCCTTTATTGCAATGGGGTTATGTGTGTTTTCCACAGATGAAAATAAACCAGAGGTTTACAGCTCATGTATGATACAGTATCGGGCTATGTTCACACAACCTATATTTTCGTAAATTATTGCAACAACGGCCGTGATTAATATGAAAATATACATTACGTTGCCGTCTATGGAATCCTGGCCGGAGCGTATACACATGGGGGGATTTACGAAGGGTAAGCCACAGACGTATGCCAGGGAGAAGGTGCAGATTCGCCCCTTCTCCCTGGCGTACGCCTCCTGTACGCCCCGCTCGCCTGATGGGCGGGCTAGTGAAGCTTGCGGGGGCATGATGAGGTGGGGAGGAGATGTGGCCTCCTCCTGCGCCTCACTTATCATGATTTACGCCTGCTCGTAGTGCAAATCATGACGCAAATCTACACCTGCTAGAAGCCTATACCGTGACAAGTATAACCCCTGCAGCTGCCCCGGTCATTGCCCGCTCATAACATCAGCACTGCGGAAGTGGCCCCCAGGGGCCAGGGCATCGCATATCTATCTATCTATCTATCTATCTATCTATCTATCTATCTCCTATCTATCTATCTATCTATCTATCTATCTATCTATCTATCTATCTCCTATCTATCTCTCTATCTCCTATCTATCTATCTATCTATCTATCTATCTATCTATCTATCTCCTATCTATCTATCTATCTCCTATCTATCTATCTATCTATCTATCTCCTATCTCCTATCTATCTCCTATCTATCTCCTATCTATCTATCTATCTATCTATCTATCTATCTATCTATCTATCTCCTATCTATCTATTATCTATCTATCTATCTATCTATCTATCTATCTATCTATCTATCTATCTATCTCCTATCTATCTATCTATCTATCTATCTTCTATCTATCTATCTATCTGTCTCCTATCTATCTATCTATCTATCTATCTATCTATCTATCTATCTATCTATCTATCTATCTATCTATCCTATCTATCTATCCTATCTATCTATCTATCTCCTATCTATCTATCTATCTATCTATCTATCTATCTATCTATCTATTATCTATCTATCTATCTATCTATCTATCTATCTATCGATTTCTTTCTTTCTTTCTTTCTTTCTTTCTTTCTTTCTTTCTTTCTTTCTTTCTTTCTCTCATTACTCTTTAAGATTAGTCCTCGCAGGCATTTCATAACACACAAACAAGCAGTTTATTTATTTCTCATTTCAGAACAGTAAGCAGGGCTCTCTCTATCTGTATTTCTATCTTTATACAAAAGCAACAAACTTTTTTTAACAAAAAAAAATAAAATTGTTCTCTCCGAGGTCTGTTCCAGCGAGATAACACTGACATCCTACTCGTCATTCCAGAAGTGAAGTCTTTGAGACAGACAGTGACACTTAGGCCTTAAACTTTTGTCAGGATGACCTATTTCTAGTCCTGTCCTCTAATGGAGAATGTGATTAGGCAGTGAAAAGTTCTGAAAGAGCTTCAGAGTAGCAGCAAAGTCTTCTTTATTTTTTTCTATATTATTATTATTATTATTATTATTATTATTATTATTATTTAATAATAATAATAATAATAATAATAATAATAATAATAATAATACACATACTATATATAAAAAAGGCACCTATGTATAGATAACTCAGGGTCCACCAGGTCACAGAGCATGCCCACCATACTCTACTTTAAGAGTCAGTAAGTCATCTTTAGACTGCAGATTTTTGTATCTAAGGGGCCACTGTAAAGCAAATCTCTAAATGTTGTTAACAGAGAAATGAACGGCTCATCGAATAGATGTAATCATGTAGAAAATAATAATGGAGTTGACAAAGAGACAAAGGATATAGGAACTTAATGCATAGCCTAATTCAGGTGGGTATACTGTATATCTTTTATTTTTTACTATAATGCCTTATGTAGGTTTCCCGCAGCACGATAAAGCTGCCATTAACTCCCTGCCCTCTAATCCAAATGAGATGACTCTGCTCTTACTGTCTGAGTCTACATAGCAAAGCGGACATGTAAACTGCCTAAAACAGGCCGTGTCTGCATATAATCATGACAATATCTGTCATGATTGAATGGTGTAATATTAAGGCTATTTTAACATAATGTTTTTTGGGCACCAATGTGGCCGTCTTTTGATAATTATGTCCGTAAGAAAGAACATGATCGATTTTTTACGTCTGTAATTATCAAAATACAGTCATCTAAAAAAAAACGGTTACCTTTAAGGACAAGATATAAAAAAAAATTGGATGTAAAAGGTTGACTGACTGCTTTTAAAGCTGTGTTTTGTACAATGGATGGGGGAGGAGATGGCAGGAAAGGAACTTTCAATTCAAATAAGTTACCAATTTATATCTGAAGAATATATAAAAAAATATATATTCTTATAAATATGTCGCGCCCCAGGTACTGTTGGTTATCTAATATCAAGACAATTCCTGTTGTGGGGTTCAAATTGGTCCTGGTGTCTTCTTTGAGGTAAAAAACACATTTGTATTCCAGAGGAATATTGTCAATGAGGCGGGGCCTAGAGTGTCTGTGTCCTAGGCCTGTTACGCCTCTCGGGTCCTTTTCTTCACCTTCCTTGTCCTCAGTAATGATCCCAGTTGGGATTTCTCCCCTGAAGCACTGTTTAAATTGTGTTCATGGAGAAATCCCACCGAGGGGCATTGCTAATGTCAAGCAGGGCGGATAGAAAGACCTAGGTCTAAGGCACAGATGCTTTAGGCCCGGCCTAATTAACACTACTCCTCCATATTTTAAATTAGTTTTTTACCCCCCAAAAAACCCAGGAACAATTTGAACCCTAGTCTGGATGTCAGCTAACCAATGGTACCTGTGGTTTGGGGGTGGGGGTGGCCGGACAATTACTTTTTGAACAATAAGTAGATTAAAGTGAAATAAAATTTTGCACCAAATGGGATTGCTCTGATCATTTTGTTTCCGTTTCCACAGCAAAGCTGACAAGGGAACTGTAGAAAACAGGCAGCATGAGCTTATTGTGAACAGGGTTTCAATAAATGAAATGATCAATTTATGTTTACAATACATATTTTGCACGATAATTAACAATTTTTAAAAAATTTCTGAGATTACTCTACTCATTCTTTTCCAGCCTACACAGAAAAGCTGGAGAGCAACCCACAAGAAATGGGCCATGTTATTACTGACAGTCTGACATTGAATTATTTCATCAATTTCTGTGGATTACAGTGAAATAAAATCTTTTTCCAAATAAGATTGCTTTGCTCATTCTGTCTCAGTTTACAAAATAAGGCTATGTTCACACTACGTAAGAGACCGGCCGTTCCTTGACCCCGTCCGGGTCACGGAACGGCCGGTCTCTGGCCGGATCATCTCGGCCAGTACTTAAGTACCGGCCAGATGATCTTTCGGTCCGTAGAGCTCTGATGCGGACGCCCGCATCAGAGCTTCCCATATCCCACAGTGAAGCAAGCGGCCGGAGCCGCTCGCTTCACTGTGTGAACTGACAGGGCTTTCTGCGGCCGGAATTCACTGAATTCCCGCTGCAGAAAACTGACATGTCAGTTATTTGCGGCCCCCTATGGGATCCCGGCCGGAGCGCGTACGATGTGTATACGCCCCGGCTGGGATCCCATTGAAAGTAAGGCATTGTTCCACCACGCCAAAAGTATGGCCGTTGTTGCCATCGGCAACAATGGCTGTACTTTTACGTAGTGTGAACATAGCCTAAAGCTGAAAAGCAAACCACAAAAATGGGTAACATTTTTAGGAATGGTGTCATTGAACTATTTTATCACTTTGTTTCGTAAATTAATAGCTAGATTAAAGTAAAATGAAATATGGCACCAAATAAGATTACTCTTCTAATTCTGCCTCAGTCTACACAGAAAAGCTGAAAAGGGAACTGCAGAAAACAGGAAGCACAAGCTTACTGTGGACAGTGAGTCATTAAATTACTTTATTTACTTATTTATTTATTTATTTATTTATGTCAGAAGAAAATATTTCGAGCAATAGGCAGGTTAAAGTGAAATGAAAATATTACACCAAATTAGATTACTCAGCTCCTCTTGTTCCAGTTTACACAGCAAAGCTGCACATAATACAGTCAGTACCAACCTACTGCAGACAGTGTGTCATTTAATTTTTGAAATAAATTAAAATATGGCACCAAATAAGGTTACCCTGCTCATTCTGTCTCAGTTTATACAGCAAAGCTGACAAGGGAACTTTACAATGGCTAGTGTTTTATTATGGATACTTAACAATTTTTAGTTTATTTCAGAAGGTAATATTTTGAGCAATAGGTGGATTAAAGTAAATGTTATGAGTGTGGCTATGACTTGCACCTTGGGTTGTAAGTGCACTCATTCCCACGGCTCACCTATTTCTCCATCCGCGAGGGGCATTACATCCCTGGTGATTGGGCATGGGGGTGTGCACAGGCCCGGCACCTGGCCCTCTCCTTGCTTCCTTCTCTGTCTCTCTTCGCCAGTGCTTGCATCCCCACCTCCTGGCCGTGTGTATGGGCTAAGTAAAATAAAAAGGGCATACGCACTGTTACTTGGCTATTGTTGGCCGCTCACCTTTTAGCCTCTTCCTGGTTCCTTTTCCGGATCTTCAGTGCCTGTTGCCTCATCATTCCTTACCCTGTTCTTGCCGTACTGTGTATCTGTCTAGATCCTGACTTCATTCGCCTGACACCTGACCTTACTGTCTGTCCCTAACTACTAGTTCTCGATTTTGTACTACGCTACACGTAGGTCATCTCCAAGAGCTAGTCAAGCCAGTGGTAGCAACCTTGGGGTTGCCTGTCGCAGCAACCCCATCCAGCCTTGCTGCGGGCTCTGGTGAAGACCAGCTCCCTGGTGCGGCTTACACCACCCAGGAGTGTAACTACCACTGTAGCAGCCATAGTGGCTGCTATGGGGCCTGGTGGCCCGCTCCCTCAATAGACTAGGCCCAGCTGAGGTGTTATAATCTGAGGCATGTGGTGGCCTCTCGGGTTCTGGTGAGCATTTGCAGTTATGAAGTTGTAACTAAACTTGGCAGCTTAGTGGCCAGTTGGGAAGGGGGGGGGGGGGGGGGTGCAAGCCAAATTTTGGTATGGGGCCCAGCCATTTCTCTCTAGATACAACCCTTCACCCTAGACACCACCGCTTGTGCTTGCTGAGTGGATCCACTATCTCAAGTCTTTACAGTTAAATAAAACATTGCACCAAATTAGATTACTCTGCGTATCCCTCCTCAGTTATACGGCAAAGCTGACAAGCAATCCATACGGAATGGGCAGTGTGCACTTACTGTCATTTAACAAAATCATCAATTTATTCCGTAAAGAAATCTCGTGGATGACACACTTCCATTCAACGTGATCTTTTCTAGCTTCAAAATGACTAATGATGAGATATAATAAGAATCTAAAAGTCTGAAATTTTCCTCTGAGCTTGCAGAAGCCTGAACAATATGGCTCCCCCCGTCACCTGCTCCGCAGGGGGTATTGCACAACATCTGGTGATTAAAGGGTTAGCCAGTCAACCAAAAGAAAATGCTGCGTCTTGAGACACTCCGTTTCCATCTGCGAGTCAAGAAGGGTCTGTGTGAAGGCGGCGTTCTCTACCCTGAGCCGCTATTGTTAAATCTTTCATACATGCTTTTAAGACACGTCAGCATAATATTTCCCGTGAAGCCTGAAAGGCCTGAGATGGGATTTTCTTTACTGTTGTCATCAGCTTTCTGGGGAAATGGGGACAGGTTCAAAAATAAGTTTGGAGACGTGTGACAGCACCTGGCTTATGAATTATTACATTTACCTATAATCGCTGATTGGTTCGTGGACATAAAGGACGATGGAGATGACATTGTCATCCGTCACCTTTCCCGAGGAAATCACGCAGACAGCTTGATGGCTTCACTCGCGGATTAGGTCGGGGGTTGGGTTTTTTTTAGGGCCGGAGCTGATGAAACCTAAACCAATAATATGTTGGCGCATGATAGCATAAACTTTTTTTTTTAGTTATACCTTAGTTTGGCAATTATAACTTTTTTTTTTAACCAAAGTTTTCATTTTTGTTCTCTTTTTAGGCCATGTTCCCACGTCAAAGAAGATCATCCTGGCCGATAATGCTGTTTCGGCCGGATGATCTTCACTGCCGCTAAATTCCGATTGAGCGCATATGTTTGCGTCCGCATACGAATTCACTGCTGCAAAGAATGGAGCGTGTGGCGGAGCCGCACTCTCCATTGTGTGCACTCACAGGTTCTCTGCGGCCGCTATTCAATGAGTATCGGCCGCAGAAAACTGACTTGTCAGTTGCGCCGCCGCTAGGGATCCTGGCCGGAGTGTATACTCTAGTATACACTCCGGCCGTGATTCCCTCAGCCTTCAGCACAATGTAAGTTCCGTAGTAATCACGGCCGTTGTTGCCGATTTTCAACAACAGCTGTGATTATTACGAAACTTACATTGTGGGAACATGGCCTTAGGCTATGTTCACATAGCGTAAGAGACAGGCCGTTCTGGGGGTCACGGAACGGCCGGTCTCTGATAAGATCATTCGGGCCGCAGTGTTCTGATGCATCAGAACTTTCAACTGCACGCTATGGAGCGAGCGGCCAGATCCGCTCGCTCCATAGTGTGCACTGGCATGGGTTTCTGCAGCCGCTATTCAATGAAAACTGACATGTCAGTTGTTTGCGGCGCCGCGAGGGATCCCGGCCGGAGTGTATACGATGTGTATACGCTCCGTCCGGGATCCCATGAACGGCTATGTAACGTATATTTCCGTAATGATCACGAACAGCTGGATATGTGATATATAAGTTACTGTACAGTATAGCAGCATATGGTATATAATGTATAGTAACTGTATAACCCTGATAAAACTGCAGCTGGATATGTGATATATAAGTTACTGTACAGTATAGCAGCATGTGGTATATAATATATAGTAACTGTATAACCCTGATAACACAGCAGCTGGATATGTGATGTGATATATAAGTTACTGTACAGTATAGCAATCAGCATGTGGTATATAATGTATAGTAACTGTATAACCCTGATAACACAGCAGCTGGATGTGTGATATATAAGTTACTATACAGTATAGCAGCATGTGGTATATAATGTATAGTAACTGTATAACCCTGATAACACAGCAGCTGGATATGTGATATATAAGTTACTGTACAGTATAGCAGCATGTGGTATATAATGTATAGTAACTGTATAACCCTGATAAATTGAAAAAAGTTCAGCAGCACTAGAAAAACATATATGTGCGGGTGCACGTCTCACCAAACCGGACCCAGGTTCGTATAGAATGTCCAAAGAGAAGATGGAGACCGCACTTCCAAAAAAGAATTCACACTTTATTCACACCAGATGCAACGTTTCGGCTCAATGTGTAGCCTTTCTCAAGCACTGCTTGTATAACCCTGATAACACAGAAGCATTTTGTAGATACAGGATGGAACTGCAGATCCCCATAATGCAGTAGTGTAGTACAACAGGCTAGAATAGAGAAGCAGGGCTGCTGTTAGAGGTCTGTGTAGTCACATGACAGCAATGAGGAAGGGGTGTGTTCAGCATAGACCAATCAGGAAGTCCAGAGCTGTGCAGGAGGACAGTGACAGGAACTTTTCTATACAGCAGTGTAAGTGGCTGAGTGTAAGTGCAGGCACATTGTAGCAGCAGTGTGTATAGCTGAGTGTAAGTGTGGACACATTATAGCAGGAATGGAGAGGATGGGAAACAAGGGCTGACAGAGACTGCAGGGAGCATGAAGTAATGAGCAGGGCAGATGTGACCACATAAATGCAGCACTCTCTGTCCGGGAGAGAGGGGTTACAGCTATGAAGAGATTACCTCCACAGTCCTGTCCCCTGATGTAAGCCCCAGCCTGATGTAGATCTACCATGATTTTGAAGGTGAGGAAGACTTTCTGGGTCAGAATACAGGGCTGTAGACCATCCCCCTCCCCCACTCCCCCTCCCAACCAGTACAGGAAGCTCTTAAACCAAGTTACAATTTTTTAAAAACTGTGAGCTCTTTTTGCAAAATGCTCTCAATCTAAGTTACTCTTAAACCAAGGTATCTATCTATCTATCTATCTATCTATCTATCTATCTATCTATCTATCTATCTATCTATCTATCTATCCATCAATCATCTGTCTATCTATCTATCTATCTATCTATCTATCTATCTATCTATCTATCTGTCTGTCCATCTCTCCCATACCTTTTCAGGTAAGCATCCACTTCTAGGTCTGTAATGTATTTGCCTTCTGATATCTCTCAAGGTTAAGATACACTCTAACAATGACCTGTGCCTAATGACAAACTCAGCTCTGCTGTACCCATTCATATGCAGATATACACTCATTTAAAGTGGAAATGATCGTTGCTTTAGGCTTAAACTTTTTTTCCCCACGTAAAACAGACTCTATTTTTCAACTCCAGCACCTCTTACAGTAAAGCACTTTTGTTATAGTCGCCTATAAATCATAAAAACACACAAAAGTGTCAGATTTTATAAGGACCATTCCAGTTTCTTTGCTGTCATGATTGATTTAAGACATAAGAAAAGCCATGGCATGTAGTATTATGCCTGAATAACAGATATGGTGATGTGAACGGAGGGGGCGGCTTGTACATTGTGCTTGATTTAGACTTTTATTATTTGTAAATTGTTTTCCTTTGTTTAAATAAACTTCCTAAAGGCGGCCATATTGGAGATATACACTGCAGTATTATTGTACAGCAGCAATGTGTGTGTGCTTTATGGCATCTACAGTAATGGATGGAGAAATGTCCAGGACAAGATAGATTACAGCCTCTCCCAAAGACCAACAAATGTCAGACCAGGGGAACATGGAGCCTTAAAGGGATATTCCACTCAAACATAACTTTTGATATGTTGCTGCCCATGGTAAGACTAACAATTGATTCCATACTTGTTATTATCTATTCAGTCTCCTTCCCCCAGTTCTCAGCTGCTACTTTCTGCAGAAGACAGAAAAATCTATGTGAGCCTTTCTTTTTGTCTATCCCTCGCCCTCCTCCCTTCTGAGACAGCAGATGTAAACAAGTCCCTGGCAGGCTTTCTCTGCAACATTGTAGAGTCTTTGTAATGCTGGGTAGGTTATTCTAAAGTAAAGGTGCTGACGAACTCACTGTGATTAATACTCCCAGCATTACAAAGAAGCCACAATGTTGCAGATACAGCCAGCCAGGAACTTATTTTCATATGCTGTCTTAGAAGGGAGAGGGCAGGAGTGGGAGAAAGAGAGAAAAGGTCACACACAGATTTTTGTTTCATCAGCAGAAAGCAGCATTGTAGAACTGGGGGTATTGAGGGAATTGTTAGTCTCATCATGGGCAGCAACATATCAAAAGTAATGTTTGAGTGGAATTCCCCTTTAACTGTGCATATGTTATGTTGTGACGCGAGGGTCGGTTGGGCACACAGGTGTGATGGCACGCCTGCTTTTAGTTTAGAGGGCCGGTTATACCTTGTTTCCCTGTGGACAGCTTCCTGCCAGTCTGCTACAGGGTTCCTTGGGATGTTATCACGGTGGGCCGGAGTGCTGTAGTGCCCCAGACCTTGTTACCTGGGATGAGCGAAATGCTGAGGATTTCCTGCGGACAACCGCGCTGCGATATAGAGTTCCTAGGCTCTTAGCAACTTTGCTCTATCCGGATCAGTTCCTAGCTTACTGCTGTATGTGGATACTGTCCTGCACTGTGACTCTCCTAGTCAACGCCGTGGGATAGGGTTGTCTCTGACTTGTCCTCTCCTGTAAAGGCTTAACATTGCATAGTGTTGTGTAGAATAGACATAGAAGAAACTCTTAGCCGTGTCTTGTCTTGCTTCCTACCCATACAGGGATCTGACTAAGACTGAACTTGAAATTAGGGGCCAGGGCCCAGAGAGGACAACTGTAGAGAGCTGTCTAGCTTGCGTCCTTCCCTTCACAATGTCCAACACAAAAAAGAGCTACACCTCCTCTACCCATGTGACTTCCTTCCTCTGCGTATCTAAGATGCGCTGTGAGTGGATGAAGAGTGCAGTAGAAGAAGTAAAGAGAAAGGGGATAGTATAGAAGAAGAAAAGACTCCTATAGATTCACAGAACCATGTGACATACAAATAAACAATAACCCTTTAGAAACTTCAGCCGTGCAGCATCTAAGTACACACACCTATATCAGGGACATCTAGTGGCAAAACTTTATCACTACTCATCACCACTAACAATAGGTACAGGCTTTTAGGAGAGGGGTGTAACCAATAGCAACACCCATGGTAGGATACCACACCTTGATCATTCATCCGCTGTGTGAACCATTAGTTTCCTCCTCAGTGAACCAACAATATATCCCACACATCAATCCCCTCTCCCCTCTCCCCTCCTATCCCCAAACACATGGCCCTATTAATATAACCTCCAGCATTATTAATGGCGTTGTCTATGCGTGCAGCACATAGTGTAATAGCGGCAGAATATTAAGCAGCGACCTGATGATTCGGCCTCCTCCTGGATGAGAGGATCAGTCATTATCTGCAGGTTTCTGTAGATTAACTCATCTCCTGTCATGTGTCATCTGCTCATTATTAATGGATCTCCCCGTCTGTGATCAACGGGAGCTGAGAAAAGTCCCTTCATACTGATGCATCCTTCACGAAAAGCCTTTATTATAGGAGGATAACAGGTAGACATTAAATAGTGTACTGTGAGGTGTGAGGACCCCATATCCCTGTGATGTCTCCTGTGGTATCAGCATCCTGTAAGGTGTGAGGACCCCATATCCCTGTGATGTCTCCTGTGGTATCAGCATCCTGTAAGGTGTGGGGACCCCATATCCCTGTGATGTCTCCTGTGGTATCAGCATCCTGTAAGGTGTGAGGACCCCATATCCCTGTGATGTCTCCTGTGGTATCAGCATCCTGTAAGGTGTGAGGACCCCATATCCCTGTGATGTCTCCTGTGGTATCAGCATCCTGTAAGGTGTGAGGTGCGGACCCCATATCCCTGTAATGTCTCCTGTGGTATCAGCATCCTGTAAGGTGTGAGGACCCCATATCCCTGTGATGTCTTCTGTGGTATCAGCATCCTGTGAGGTGAGGACCCCATATCCCTGTGATGTCTCCTGTGGTATCAGCATCCTGTAAGGTGTGAGGACCCCATATCCCTGTGATGTCCCCTGTGGTATAAGCATCCTGTAAGGTGTGAGGACCCCATATCCCTGTGTGTCTCCTGTGGTATCAGCATCCTGTAAGGTGTGAGGACCCCATATCCCTGTGATGTCTCCTGTGGTATCAGCATCCTGTAAGGTGTGAGGACCCCATATCCCTGTGATGTCTCCTGTGGTATCAGCATCCTGTAAGGTGTGAGGACCCCATATCCCTGTGATGTCTCCTGTGGTATTAGCATCCTGTAAGGTGTGAGGACCCCATATCCCTGTGATGTCTCCTGTGGTATCAGTATATCCTGTAAGGTGTGAGGGCCCCATATCCCTGTGATGTCTCCTGTGGTATCAGCATCCTGTAAGGTGTGAGGACCCCATATCCCTGTGATGTCTCCTGTGGTATCAGCATCCTGTAAGGTGTGAGGTGCGGACCCCATATCCCTGTGATGTCTCCTGTGGTATCAGCATCCTGTAAGGTGTGAGGACCCCATATCCCTGTGATGTCTCCTGTGGTATCAGCATCCTGTAAGGTGTGAGGTGCGGACCCCATATCCCTGTGATGTCTCCTGTGGTATCAGCATCCTGTAAGGTGTGAGGACCCCATATCCCTGTGATGTGTCCTGTGGTATCAGCATCCTGTAAGGTGTGAGGACCCCATATCCCTGTGATGTCTCCTGTGGTATCAGCATCCTGTAAGGTGTGAGGACCCCATATCCCTGTGATGTCTCCTGTGGTGTCAGCATCCTGTAAGGTGTGAGGACCCCATATCCCTGTGATGTCTCCTGTGGTATCAGCATCCTGTAAGGGGTGAGGACCCCATATCCCTGTGATGTCTCCTGTGGTATCAGCATCCTGTAAGGTGTGAGGACCCCATATCCCTGTGATGTCTCCTGTGGTATCAGCATCCTGTAAGGTGTGAGGACCCCATATCCCTGTGATGTGTCCTGTGGTATCAGCATCCTGTAAGGTGTGAGGACCCCATATCCCTGTGATGTCTCCTGTGGTATCAGCATCCTGTAAGGTGTGAGGACCCCATATCCCTGTGATGTCTCCTGTGGTATCAGCATCCTGTAAGGTGTGAGGACCCCATATCCCTGTGATGTCTCCTGTGGTATCAGCATCCTGTAAGGTGTGCGGACCCCATATCCCTGTGATGTCTCCTGTGGTATCAGCATCCTGTAAGGTGTGAGGACCCCATATCCCTGTGATGTCTCCTGTGGTATCAGCATCCTGTAAGGTGTGAGGTGTGGAAACCCATATCCCTTTGATGTCTCCTGTGGATCTGGAGTCAACCAGATTTGTTACGAACTTTGGAAAAAGTCCGGTTCGGCACCGAACCGAACTTTGAGAAAGTTCGTGATGAATCTGGTAAAAATAACAACGGGGACTAAAAATTGTACGTTTGTCACAGAATAGACCAGGATACAAGGGATTATTACTCTTATAATCACTTGTATCCTGGTTTTCTATGAATATAAAGATGTGTGACGTCACCCCTGTTAGGGTGAGACCTTATATTAGTCTCCTGAGCTATACCTGGGTGCTGCCTAATCAAAAATGTAATGTAACAGCTGTCTGTGAGTATTAACCAAGACACATGAAAGCAACTTCAGTGTTCAAGCTTATCGAATTTATTGAGGGAAAATCAGTTCATATCTTTACAATCAGGTCCAAAAAATAGGAGAACCCCGTTTAGCCACAACAAAAAGTAAAAAAAAAGTCTAAAAAAAGTCCCATCACTGTCCGAGAAACAAAAAAAGTCCAAAAAAAAAAGTCCCATCACTGTCCGAGAAACAAAAAAAGTCCCATCGGCTGTCCCATCACTGCACAGTTGTGTAGAAAAATGTTGGCGACTCATTGGGATTCTTGGTGTCCAAGACCGTGCACCCCAGTGCTGATGTCTGGTCCTTTAATTATGGGCAAGGGCAGTACATGTCTGTTACTGCCCATTGGGTCAACATTCCCCCAGAAGACCACCAGAAACTTAGCCCATTCTTGCCACTTTCACCTTCCCCGTGCTTTAAGGGGCCCGTTCTGCACAAGTTCTGCCTCCACCAGCTTGCAACCATCCACCGCTTTGACTGCAGTCCAACCTGCCCCGGTGTATTACCAACGATGTCAGGCCCGGCGCTCTCAGGCTGTCCTCCATTTTGTGAGCCTGGGTGAATGGAACCACAGTGGGCAGGAGCTCCTCCGGACCATCAGGGAGGAGAAGGAGATATATGAATGGCTGACTCAAGGTCAACTAACAGTGGGAAGTGTTGAAGCCCACAAAGGGAGGAACCTTTTCTCTGCAGTGCAGCAGGGAGGGCTGCATCATACCCCTTGTACGGCACATGTGATAAACCTCATAGTGCACAGGTTTCTTCAAACATGGCGTGACAATTGTTGATCCCTTTTAAGGACGCGATTCCCCCCCCCCCCCCCCCCCCCCCGACTGACCACTAAACGGTCAAGTGAAGTCATAACTACATAACTGCTAGCTCTGGTCAGGAGTGCTTGCAGTTAAAGGGACATTTGCAAAACCCAGGAGACCAGCAGGGCCACCCGGTACTGCAAATGATGACGGCTCAGGGAGCCCAGTGTATTGCAGGAGCAGGCCATGGGGCCCCCTGATGCGGCGGGCCCCATAGCAGCCGCTATGGCTGCTATAGTGGTAGTTACGCCCCTGGGCCTGGGTACAATCAGGTACTGCCTCCTCCTCCTCCTCTATGAATAGTCTGTTCTCAATCATACTGGCCTGGGTGCAATCAGGTGCTGCCGCCTCCTCCAATAGTTTCTTTTCAATCATACTGGGCTGGGTGAAATCAAGTGCTACCGCCTCCTCCTCCTCCTCCTCCTCCTCCTCTGTCAATTGTCTGTTCTCCATCACACTGGGTCCAATACAGTGCTAGTACTGCTGCTGGTTCCACTGTCAAATGTCTGTTTTCCACCCTACTGGGTCCAAGGAACTTTGTGTCCTCTGTCCCATGTAATCACTTACACCTTGGCTAATTTTTTTCCACTATTTTAGCACTTAGATTTTTTTCCCTTTTTTTCATTGTAATAGCAACTGCAACTAAACAAAACTATACCCTATCAGACTCCCACTATTGTAGCTGCAATTATTCAGCTATTATAGCAAGGTTCGTTTTAGGTTCGGTTCGTATGAATCCGAACTTCGCGAAAGTTCGCCGGATCGAACTGAACCAAACTTTTCAAAAGTTCGCTCATGCCTACATTACATACATTAGGGGGTCCCACTGCCATGAAGGGGGTACTTGGTGCGTACAATGGTTAGGTACGTGGTACTGTACCTGTCATAGTAAAATCCACATGATGCCAGCACACAAGATCTCCAGCAGAATATTGCCCATGACCCTGCCCCCGCCATCTTGTCTTCTTCTCATAGTGTATCCTGGTGCCATCTCTTCCCCACGTAAGTGACGCACAGACACACGGTCATCCACATGATGGAGAACATGACCCATCAGACCAGGCACCTTCTTCAATTGCTTCACGCTCCAGGTCTGATGCCAAATGTAGACAAGTTTGAGAGTGGACAGGGGTCACATGGGTGGTCTGACCAGTCCCTGTATACAGTCAGCTACAATGTCCTTTCTATCATGGACAGTAGGAACTTGTTTTTTTAACAATTTTTACAATGTTAGCTCTTTTGCGAGCCACCTTGATCCGTTACAGTATGTTCCCAAAGTGGAAACATAGCCTTACTCCCATTCTCTTAAAGGCGTTGCGCTATGTTCCCACAACGTCTTTTTAGTTTAAATAATGGCCATTGCTGTAAACGGTAAACTGTGGCCGTATTTCTATCTAAAATAGATGTTGTGGGAACATAGACTTAAAGTGTACCTGTCCTTTGAATGATAGATACTCTTCAAAAGAAACATGGCAGGTTTTTTTTTCCTTCCCAGGAAGAACACCTCTGCTGTCTTCAGTTTGGACACGGTATTACAGCTTAGTTCCAGTGAAAGGAGCTGAATTGTAATACAACACACAATCTGAGGACAGGGGTAGAGGTGTTTTGCAAGAAAATAGCTGTGTTTTTTCTTGTCCTGGATAACAACTTTAAGCTGCCAAATGTACATACTTCTGACTGCACTGTCTATACAGATAATACAGAGGAGAAGGGCGTAAATTTAATATGGCTGCCTCCAGGAAATTAAAAAAAAAAAAACTTTTAAAAGTAAAAAAAAAAAAAAAATCTGAATTAAAAAAGGACAAGCATTTATTTCTTCTACATATTATATCTTGTCCATACACTTTAAGGCCATGTTCACACAACGTAAGTTCCGTACTAATCACGGCTGCTTTTGCAACGGCCGTGATTGGTACGGAACTTACGTTGTGCTGCAGGCCGAGGGAATCCCGGCCGGAGTGTATACACATGGCCGTTATTCTGTGCCTGCATCAGAACTCAGTGGCGCAAAAGATCATCCGGCCGGTACTCCGGTACCAGCCGGATGATCTTTTCTGAGACCGGCCGTTCCGTGACCTGGCCGGGTCATGGAACAGCCGTTCTCATACCAAATGTGAACATAGCCTAAAGCCGTATCTGCCATTTTGCCCCGGGATCAGTTTATCTCTTGCCATGTGGATATTTTGCTCACTCCGCACTTTATATAAGTTTAAATAAGAAAAAAAAACTGCAAAAACTTGGGCTAGTCCAGCGGAAGGATTTATTTTCTGCCATCGTCTTAATCCTTGAAATTTATTAACATGAGACCGGGGGTTTTCGTCGGACTATCCATCCACTTTCCACGGAAGAAATCTTTTAAATCTCTTTCTAATTCAGAAGCATAATTATAGCGGCGGCGGTGGCGGAAATTCTCTCTTTTTATAATGTCAGCCAGAATAAATCCATACGGCAGGCCTTTGCGCTCAGGCTCGGTGCCCTTCTAGCTCCTCTTTGGATTTCCCCGTCCGGTTGATGCGGCTCTGGCCCCTGCCTTGGCTTTTTTCTTAAGCCGAATCGACCAGACTTAGCGAGAACTTTTACAGATGTGAGAGCTTTGCTCTGTCTTCTCTCCTCACCTTAATGAAACTTCTAAGCCGCTTCTCAAGACACAGAGGATCCTTAAGGAAAAAAAATATATAGTTCTGAGTGTGTTTTCTCTTTCCTTTGATGATACGGATCTATTCAATGTGCTCAGAAGTGGCTCGGCGGACAAAAAAACATAAAGATCATCTCCGAGGAGCCGGAATAGGTCACGTGGGTGGGAGAAAGCCGTATTCGCTCCTTTTGTCTCTTCCCTGTGTAAAACATTGACGACATTTAATTCAGAAATCCATTCTACACAAATACGGCTGAAGTTGGAGTGGATGTCTTAAAGAAGTCCGGCCTCAGTTTTTTTTATTTTTATAACTACAATTTTTCACGGACAGCAGGATCTGCCGCAGCAGGCATGCGCCAGGTATGGATTCCTTACAACAGTGCATTGATTGCAGGAATAAATCCATCTGTGGCGCATGCCTGCATCTAAAGCGCAGTGGGAGAGTGGCAGGAGCGGTGCAGAAGATTTTTGATCGTCGTTCCTGAACACCAGCCGGGCTCTGGTATCTCCTGCGCTGCCAACATTGTGACCCGGCTGATGAACTGGCCGCTCAGCCAGTCAGTGACTGGGACAGTACATTGTAGTAGTCGCTGATTGGCTGAGCGGCCAGTCCATCAGACGTCATCACAACTTTGGAAAAAATGCCATCTGGCAGGGGGTCTTAAGGTCGGTCCCACCACCCACCATGGGCACGGGGAGAGGTAAGCAATGCTTCATTGTTACGCCCTCCACTACCCCTGCCACTTGTCACATCCTTGCCAGGGCCAGACTTCTCCTATAATGGATTGTTTTTCCAGTGAATATTGCATAGTCTTATACCTACACCTTTAAGAGAAAAGGCAACGGGTCCACATAGTCTTCCGCCATTGGAACCCCTGTCAGAATATAAGGGGGTCTTCCCCTTTATCAGTTAAATATTTTTTGTAAATACAATCAATTAGCAAACATGGCTCCTTCTCCTGATATGCTTCTCTTTTCATTGTTGACAGCTCGTTGTCAAATTACCAAACACCACTCTACTCTAAAAGCAGTGGCTGTTGTATATATACTATATATAGTTAATATCTAGTTAAAAACTACCTTCATCTTATAAACCGGAGAAAGGGCGGCCGGCAGTGTCAAACCACCCTGACTTCATCCCTAATGGTCTGGCACAGTGCTGATTGAGAACTGCCCTAACGCTGAGTGATATATGCAGCTACTGATAGCTGCACAGTCCTCTCCCTTCTCCTGCTGAACATCGATCAGTGACTGATTAGTGCTGGGCAGGAGAGGAATCACTTCAAGATTCCTATATGTAAATCTCCGTAGAAACTTATCAAGAACGATAGCTGAAGGACCTGCAGCACCCTCAGTGATGTCATAGTCATGTGATAAGTTACGTGACTAAGAGGAGTGCTTTCTGTAGATGTTGTAGATGTCTTCATTAAAATGTATGTGTCTGTATGTAGCAGAGCCATCTCTGTGTGTGTGTGTCTGTATGTTGCCGAGCTGTTTGTGTATGGTGACGTAGCAGAGGTGTGTGTGCTGTATGTTGCAGAGCTGTTTGTGTATGGTGACGTAGCAGAGTTGTGTGTGCTGTATGTTGATGTAGTAGCACTGTCGTGTGTTTGTGTGTGTATGTTTATGTAGCAGGGCTGTGTGTGTATGTATTTGTGTGTATTTTTATGCAGCAGTGCTGGGTGTGTATGATGCAACAGAGCTATGTGTGTATTGTGCATGCAGTAAAGTTGTGTATGTGTAGGTATAATGTACTGTCATAGAGAGTGTCAACCTGTCAAACTTTGACCCTTTCAATGCATTGACCCCTTAACCTTCTTAAACCACCAGGAAATTTTAATTAGCATGATTTTCTTCTTGTTTTAAGGCGCCTAAACCAGGGAGGGGGGCGTCTTATAGTCAGGTGCATCTTATGAACCTCATCCAGCTGTACAGTAGGGGCAAAAAAATCCACATGGAATTTATTGCTGCAGATCTGCAATGCATAGACAGGTAATCTCCAGGTAACGTATATCTCTTTACTTCTTAGCGTCTGGAGCTAAAGAGGTCCAGGTGGTGTCACGGTGACCCTCTAAAAATTGCACCAACATGCAATGGTTGCAGAATTTGGCTGGAAAAACTGCTACTGGCAAAACTGCCCAATGTGAATTGACCCCTTGCAGCAGTTGCGACATGGTGCTATATACCCTTATATCCATAGGTAATAGCAGCCGCTCCTCATACTCCACTGCTCTTCTATAAGCTGCTAACTGTGACCTTCCCCTAATAAAGAAGACACCATTGCAGCCCCCAGTGACTCTCACACTCCCTTCTCAGCTGTAGTACATGATGATAACATAAAACCTCTCTTCATTGTGTCTTTTCGCTGGAGTAACACATTAGAGGAAAACTGCTGGTGTTTGGATTTCTTGCTCTATTTTCTGAACAATGGCCAAGTCGGAGTCTGGGAGTAGATCCACTGTGGGCATCTCTTTGACACGACGCCTCTTTGCATCGCTCCTCTGGCCTTGAAGCTGTCATTGGATGTGACACCTCACAGACTATATCCAGGACACAAGGTTTGGCTGTCTCTTTCCTTTACACATACTGGCTGTTTGCGGGGCCCGGAGTGTGACTTCAGGATCATTTATGTGTTACCTCGCTTTCTACATTCCTTTTAAGCTTTTTCTGTTCTTCTGATTTACAATTCTAATATCAATGTAAGAAACATATAAAGATGCAGCATAGTGTAAGAACAGACAGCTCCTAATGATAGCGGATACAACATAGGGAATGTCATATACTTCAGGACTCTGCACAGGGATTTCTGTAGGATTAAAGGTAAAACTACTTAACTTAAAGGGGTTGTTCATCTTGGACAGTCCTCTACCATATACAGATGGGACAAGTCAATTTTTAGCAATATCTTTACAATGCAAATTCAATACATTATTGTAACAAAACTCTTGATAGGCTGCAGTTCTCATCTTAGCCACTGGGTGGCCACATACACATAAACAACTTCCGACAGAGCATGACAACATCATGATTTTTTTTTTTTTAATTATAACATGCTAACAAAACCTTTGACAGGCTACAATTATCATCTCATCAACCACTGGGAGGCCAGATATACTGTGCACACATATAGCATAGACAACTCCTGACAGAGTATGTCAACATTATTATTATTATTATTATTATTATTATTATTATTATTATTATTATTATTATTTATTTATTTATTTTTTATTGTAACATGCATTAAGGGGCTACACTTACCATTTTAATCAGTAGGCGGCTGCATGTACACATTTATAGCATAAACAACTCCCAACATGGCAAAATGATTTTTCTTTATAGTAACATAGTAACAAAACCTTAGACAGGCTACTATTATTATCTCAACCTTTAGGTTGCCACGTAGCATAAACAACGCCCAACATGGCAAATTATTATTTTAGTTTTTGTTGTAACATGCTAACAGAACCTTTGACAGGCTGCAATTTTCATTTTAACCACTAGGTGACCACACAAATACACTTATAGCATAAATAACTCCCAACATAGTATGGCAATATTGTGTGTTTGATTTTTTGTTTTTATTTATCCTAATGCACTAACAAAATCTTTGACAGGCTGCAATTATCATCTCAACCACTGGGTGGCCACATATAGCATAGACAACGCCCAACTGAGTATGATGGGGGGGATAATAATAATAATAATAATAATAATAATAATAATAATAAATGCATATATATATTTACAAACCTGATCATCCTGATCCTCTCAGGAAACCACTTTAATCATACAGAAGAGTGTCTAAGTTACCTCCAAAACATTTCTAATTTAATAATTTAAAGGGGAACTCCAGATAAGCATAACATTCAAAGTTATATAGATGTGTTTATATAATGTAGTACCATATCTGTGCGGTTCTGCCCCACTGGTAGCTGATAGACATCAAGGGACTGAGGAAAAATGGCCTCTGTGCCAATCCACATTGTCTCCTGCTCCCACTGCTCTCCCCCCTAGGAGACAAATATTCCATGCCTCTGTCTCACCATCTCTGTCCGGCCAGAAGCAGATGCTGCAACTTCACTGATTGTGGAAAAAAAAAATTCTGCAGTGAAATTGGGGCTGTGCGTACACAAAAATGATGTAGAAACACAATTAAATCATGCTAAAAAGCCCGGAGGATCAGAGCCGGGACTGCCAGTCCTACCTGGAAAAAAATACCGTGTGGTGTTACAGATAGAGAATACAGCGTGCTGTGGGGTTACAGGTAAAAAATACAGCGTGCTGTGTGGTGTTACAGGTAGATAATACAGCGTGCTGTGTGGTGTTACAGGTAGAGAATACAGTGTGCTGTGTGGTGTTACAGGTAGAGAATACAGCGTGCTGTGTGGTGTTACAGGTAGAGAATACAGCGTGCTGTGGGGTGTTACAGGTAGAGAATACAGTGTGCTGTGGGGTGTTACAGGTAGAGAATACAGCGTGCTGTGTGGTGTTACAGGTAGAGAATACAGCGTGTTGTGTGGTGTTACAGGTAGAGAATACAGCGTGTTGTGTGGTGTTACAGGTAGAGAATACAGTGTGCTGTGTGGGGTTGCAGGTAAAAAATACAGCGTGCTATGTGGTGTTACAGGTAGAGAATACAGCGTGCTGTGTGGTGTTACAGGTAGAGAATACAGCGCTGTGTGGTGTTACAGGTAGAGAATATAGTGCTGTGTGGTATTACAGGTAGAGAATACAGTGTACTGTGTGGTGTTACAGGTAGAGAATACAGCGCTGTGTGGTGTTACAGGTAGAGAATACAGTGTGCTGTGTGGTGTTACAGGTAGAGAATACAGTGGTGTGTGGTGTTACAGGTAGAGAATACAGCGTGCTGTGTGGTGTTACAGGTAGAGAATACAGGGTGCTGTGTGGTGTTACAGGTAGAGAATACAGTGTAATGTTACAGGTAGAGAATACAGTGCTGTGTGGTGTTACAGGTAGAGAATACAGCGTGCTGTGTGGTGTTACAGGTAGAGAATACAGCATGCTGTGTGGTGTTATAGGTAGAGAATACAGTGTGCTGTGTGGTGTTGTGTGGTGTTACAGGTAGAGAAAACAGCGTGCTGTGTGGTGTTACAGGTAGAGAATACAGCGCTGTGTGGTATTCCAGGTAGAGAATACAGCGTGCTGTGTGGTGTTACAGGTAGAGAATACAGTGTCCTGTGTGGTGTTACAGGTAGAGAATACAGCGTGCTGTGTGATGTTACAGGTAGAGAATACAGCGCTGTGTGGTGTTACAGGTAGAGAATACAGTGTGCTGTGTGGTGTTACAGGTAGAGTATATAGTGGTGTGTGGTGTTACAGGTAGAGAATACAGCGTGCTGTGTGGTGTTACAGGTAGAGAATACAGCGTCCTGTGTGGTGTTACAGGTAGAAAATAAAGAGTGCTGTGTGGTGTTACAGGTAGAGAATACAGTGTGCTGTGTGGTGTTACAGGTAGAGAATACAGCGTGCTGTGTGGTGTTACAGGTAGAGAATACAGTGTGCTGTGTGGTGTTACAGGTAGAGAATATAGCGTGCTGTGTGGTGTTACAGGTAGAGAATAAAGCGTGCTGTGTGATGTTACAGGTAGAGAATACAGTGTGCTGTGTGGTGTTACAGGTAGAGAATACAGCGTGCTGTGTGGTGTTACGGGTAGAGAATACAGTGCTGTGTGGTGTTACAGGTGGAGAATACAGTGTGCTGTGTGATGTTACAGGTAGAGAATACAGCGTGCTGTGTGGTGTTACGGGTAGAGAATACAGTGCTGTGTGGTGTTACAGGTGGAGAATACAGTGTGCTGTGTGGTGTTACAGGTAGAGAATACAGCGCTGTGTGGTGTTACAGGTAGAGAATACAGTGCTGTGTGGTGTTACAGGTAGAGAATACAGCATGCTGTGTGGTGTTACAGGTAGAGAATACAGGGTGCTGTGTGGTGTTACAGGTAGAGAATACAGCGCTGTGTGGTGTTACAGGTAGAGAATACAGCGCTGTGTGGTATTCCAGGTAGAGAATACAGCGCTGTGTGCTGTTACAGGTAGAGAATACAGCGTGCTGTGTGGTGTTACAGGTAGAGAATACAGCGCTGTGTGCTGTTACAGGTAGAGAATACAGCGTGCTGTGTGGTGTTACAGGTAGAGGATACAGTGTGCTGTGTGGTGTTACAGGAAGAAAATACAGAGTGCTGTGTGGTGTTACAGGTAGAGAATAAAGCGTGCTGTGTGGGGTTACAGGTAGAAAATACAGCATGCTGTGTGGTGTTACAGGTAGATAATACAGCGTGCTGTGTGGTGTTACAGGTAGAGAATACAGTGTGCTGTGTGGTGTTACAGGTAGAGAATACAGCATGCTGTGTGGTGTTACAGGTAGAGAATACAGAGTGCTGTGTGGTGTTACAGGTAGAGAATACAGCGTGCTGTGTGGTGTTACAGGTAGAGAATACAGCGTGCTGTGTGGTGTTACAGGTAGAGAATACAGTGTGCTGTGTGGTGTTACAGGTAGAGAATACAGTGTGCTGTGTGGTGTTACAGGTAGAGAATACAGCGCTGTGTGGTGTTACAGGTAGAGAATACAGTGTGCTGTGTGGTGTTACAGGTAGAGAATACAGTGTGCTGTGTGGTGTTACAGGTAGAGAATACAGTGTGCTGTGTGGTGTTACAGGTAGAGTATATAGTGGTGTGTGGTGTTACAGGTAGAGAATACAGTGTGCTGTGTGGTGTTACAGGTAGGGAATACAGTGCTGTGTGGTGTTACAGGTAGAGAATACAGCGTGCTGTGTGGTGTTACGGGTAGAGAATACAGCGTGCTGTGTGATGTTACAGGTAGAGAATACAGCGTGCTGTGTGGTGTTACGGGTAGAGAATACAGCGTGCTGTGTGGTGTTACAGTTAGAGAATACAGCGTGCTGTGGTGTTACAGGTAGAGAATACAGGGTGCTGTGTGGTATTACAGTTAGAGAATACAGTGTGCTGTGTGGTGTTGTGTGGTGTTACAGGTAGAGAAAACAGCGTGCTGTGTGGTGTTACAGGTAGAGAATACAGCGCTGTGTGGTATTCCAGGTAGAGAATACAGCGTGCTGTGTGGTGTTACAGGTAGAGAATACAGTGTCCTGTGTGGTGTTACAGGTAGAGAATACAGCGTGCTGTGTGATGTTACAGGTAGAGAATACAGCGCTGTGTGGTGTTACAGGTAGAGAATACAGTGTGCTGTGTGGTGTTACAGGTAGAGTATATAGTGGTGTGTGGTGTTACAGGTAGAGAATACAGCGTGCTGTGTGGTGTTACAGGTAGAGAATACAGTGTGCTGTGTGGTGTTACAGGTAGAGAATACAGCGTGCTGTGTGGTGTTACAGGTAGAGAATACAGTGTGCTGTGTGGTGTTACAGGTAGAGAATATAGCGTGCTGTGTGGTGTTACAGGTAGAGAATAAAGCGTGCTGTGTGATGTTACAGGTAGAGAATACAGTGTGCTGTGTGGTGTTACAGGTAGAGAATACAGCGTGCTGTGTGGTGTTACGGGTAGAGAATACAGTGCTGTGTGGTGTTACAGGTGGAGAATACAGTGTGCTGTGTGATGTTACAGGTAGAGAATACAGCGTGCTGTGTGGTGTTACGGGTAGAGAATACAGTGCTGTGTGGTGTTACAGGTGGAGAATACAGTGTGCTGTGTGGTGTTACAGGTAGAGAATACAGCGCTGTGTGGTGTTACAGGTAGAGAATACAGTGCTGTGTGGTGTTACAGGTAGAGAATACAGCATGCTGTGTGGTGTTACAGGTAGAGAATACAGGGTGCTGTGTGGTGTTACAGGTAGAGAATACAGCGCTGTGTGGTGTTACAGGTAGAGAATACAGCGCTGTGTGGTATTCCAGGTAGAGAATACAGCGCTGTGTGCTGTTACAGGTAGAGAATACAGCGTGCTGTGTGGTGTTACAGGTAGAGAATACAGCGCTGTGTGCTGTTACAGGTAGAGAATACAGCGTGCTGTGTGGTGTTACAGGTAGAGGATACAGTGTGCTGTGTGGTGTTACAGGAAGAAAATACAGAGTGCTGTGTGGTGTTACAGGTAGAGAATAAAGCGTGCTGTGTGGGGTTACAGGTAGAAAATACAGCGTGCTGTGTGGTGTTACAGGTAGAGAATACAGTGTGCTGTGTGGTGTTACAGGTAGAGAATACAGCGTGCTGTGTGGTGTTACAGGTAGAGAATACAGCGTGCTGTGTGGTGTTACAGGTAGATAATACAGCGTGCTGTGTGGTGTTACAGGTAGAGAATACAGTGTGCTGTGTGGTGTTACAGGTAGAGAATACAGCATGCTGTGTGGTGTTACAGGTAGAGAATACAGAGTGCTGTGTGGTGTTACAGGTAGAGAATACAGCGTGCTGTGTGGTGTTACAGGTAGAGAATACAGCGTGCTGTGTGGTGTTACAGGTAGAGAATACAGTGTGCTGTGTGGTGTTACAGGTAGAGAATACAGTGTGCTGTGTGGTGTTACAGGTAGAGAATACAGCGCTGTGTGGTGTTACAGGTAGAGAATACAGTGTGCTGTGTGGTGTTACAGGTAGAGAATACAGTGTGCTGTGTGGTGTTACAGGTAGAGAATACAGTGTGCTGTGTGGTGTTACAGGTAGAGTATATAGTGGTGTGTGGTGTTACAGGTAGAGAATACAGTGTGCTGTGTGGTGTTACAGGTAGGGAATACAGTGCTGTGTGGTGTTACAGGTAGAGAATACAGCGTGCTGTGTGGTGTTACGGGTAGAGAATACAGCGTGCTGTGTGATGTTACAGGTAGAGAATACAGCGTGCTGTGTGGTGTTACGGGTAGAGAATACAGCGTGCTGTGTGGTGTTACAGTTAGAGAATACAGCGTGCTGTGGTGTTACAGGTAGAGAATACAGGGTGCTGTGTGGTATTACAGTTAGAGAATACAGTGTGCTGTGTGGTGTTACAGGTAGAGAATACAGCATGCTGTGTGGTGTTACAGGTAGAGGATACAGCATGCTGTGTGGTGTTACAGGTAGAGAATACAGCGTGCTGTGTAATGTTACAGGTAGAGAATATAGTGCTGTGTGGTGTTACAGGTAGAGAATACAGCGTGCTGTGTGGTGTTACAGGTAGAGAATACAGCGTGCTGTGTGGTGTTACAGGTAGAGAATACAGTGTAATGTTACAGGTAGAGAATATAGTGCTGTGTGGTATTACAGGTAGAGAATACAGTGCTGTGTGGTGTTACAGGTAGAGATTACAGCGTTCTGTGTGGTGTTACAGGTAGAGAATACAGTGTGCTGTGTGGTGTTACAGGTAGAGAATACAGCGTGCTGTGTGGTGTTACAGGTAGAGAATACAGCGTGCTGTGTGGTGTTACAGGTAGAGAATACAGCGTGCTGTGTGGTGTTACAGGTAGAGAATACAGTGCTGTGTGGTGTTACAGGTAGAGAATACAGTGCTGTGTGGTGTTACAGGTAGAGAATACAGCGTGCTGTGTGGTGTTACAGGTAGAGAATACAGCGTGCTGTGTGGTGTTACAGGTAGAGAATACAGCGTGCTGTGTGGTGTTACAGGTAGAGAATACAGGGTGCTGTGTGGTGTTACAAGTAGAGAATACAGCGTGCTGTGTAGTGTTACAGGTAGAGAATACAGTGCTGTGTGGTGTTACAGGTAGAGAATACAGAGTGCTGTGTTGAAATGATAAAGTTCTGCAAACAATTCAGCAACACAATGAAACTACAATGTGTGAACACAGCCTAGATGTTCTGCAACAGCTTTGAGCGGGAAATATGCAGGGTAGGGGACTGTGATGAACAGCTGAGGGAAAGCATTGCATTCTGGAACCTGTAGCTTTGGCCAGGGGCGTAGCTAGGATTAACGTGGCCCCATTGCAAAATTTTTTAATGCCCCCCCCTCCCCTACGCACAACACAAAGCACTGCGCAGATAATAGATATATCTGCTTTACTCCTGGTGCACTAACCCCTGACCTCTGCAGGGAGCTCTGCCCATTTTCCTTTCCTACTTGATTGCCAGCTGGAGAACAGCGGTTAAAGGTTACTAGTGCAGTGAAGCAGAGATCTCTGTCTTCTGCTTGTTAACCCTTTTTTTATGTTGCAGCATGTAAGTAAACATTCAATCACTTACACACTGCAGTACATAGGGGTTAAACAGAAGGACACACACTCTTATCTTCTTCCCCGGTCCTCCCTCCAGCACGGGCCCCATAGCAACTGCCTACCCTGCCTCTATGGTAGCTACGCCACTGGCTTTGGCTTTCCAGGCATGATGGGAGTTGTAGTTTTGCCACAGCCGGAGAGCCAAGGTTTCCTACCCCTACATTGACCTCATCGAGTTGAGCCTATAACAAAGGCAGCTCTGCTACATGCAATCACATTGCCGGATGATTTAAAAATAACACTTGAGAGAATGAACTGAGTGGAAAATTGATATTAAGTAAAAGGGATACAATTTCAATGAAAAAAAAAAAAAAAAAATCCTCGGTTGACATCCAAATATCATCTGGTAATGCGTCTGGTGAATGTTAATGGGAGTTCTGCTGGTGTATTTATGAATAGGAATTAATCCCCTCTCATTACGGCACGTTATAGAAGAGTGATTGCATTTGTTCAACATGAAATGCTTCTCTATAGCGTTTTCTATTGCTCACCCACCAATACAGAGCAAACAGCCACCGAAATATAATGAATATATTTCCCCGATTATTTCTGGCCCGGCTGAATCAGCGTCTTCATTATGAAAACATTTTTTATTTTTTATTATTATTATTTTTTTTGAAACCTCTGATTTGCAATTGATGCGATGCGACGCGGTATTGGCGGAATGAAGTGGTATTTTGTCAAGATGCCTGATTGCCACCTTCGCCAGTTACGGTAAAAAAAAAAAAAAAAAAAAAAGTTTCGCCGTAATAGAAACATTGATACAGCCGAGGGAAATTCAATTACTTGAGTAGCTGAACAGATCACCCCTGATGTAAATCATCTCGGTGCCAAGTGCTTTACTCTCCGGGACGGCTCGATACTTTTTGAAGCTGAAGAATAGAAGCAGTAAACTTGGATCAGTCAGTCAGAAACGGCTCGGCTAATGGGTCTGGGGGAGGG
The DNA here is from genome assembly GCF_027789765.1 of Dendropsophus ebraccatus. Taxonomy (NCBI): domain Eukaryota; kingdom Metazoa; phylum Chordata; class Amphibia; order Anura; family Hylidae; genus Dendropsophus; species Dendropsophus ebraccatus. The sequence continues at coordinate 12,966,148 of NC_091457.1, forward strand.
GGGGGGAGGTGTCTGAGATCGGCATTAGGAGTCTAATGGTGATATAAATAATCAGTTGTAGATACCTACTGGACTAGAGAGAAGGAAATGACCGGAACTAGAGATGAGCGAATTTCCAATACAAATGAAGCGAGGCGCTTCGTTTGCTCGGCACTCAGCTTATACGCCTTCTTTCTTCACTCTACGTGCCGCTCTGTGCCTAGGAAAGCTGAAACCAATCCTGGAAAAACTTCACTCAGTTTCCCAGGACTGGATCCAGCTTTTCCAGGCACCCGTGGTGGAGCGGCAAGGAGAGTAAAGGAAGCCGGTGCATAAGCTGAGTGCCGAGCAATAGAAGCACCTCGCTTCATTTGTAATGTAAATTCACTCAGCTCTAACCTAGAGCCGTTTACCCAGTAATTTTGGCTTCCAGTTCTTAAAGGTAAAAAAGAACCCCAAGGACATTAATGTAAAAAAAAAATTAAATGTTTGTGTCGAAGGAGTTAGTTATTAGTATTATCACTAATAGTACTGACTTCAATGGCTTTTGTGTGATTCCCCCCCCCCCCTTTTTACAGGAAGTTTAAAATAGAAGAACTACAAAATATGTATTGTCTCCTGCCCCCACCCACCCCATCACTCACCAGCCCCTCCATCTCCCTGTCATATGCACAGATACATATACATCTTTAGTGTGACATGCAGGCACAGATGCTCTGCCTTGTGATGAATGATGCTACAGAATGAGCTAAAGGGAAATGAATACAGCAGGTGCTGCAACCTCACTGTTATAAAATTTGATTTTGACAAAAAAAAAAAGTTTCTTGGTGATTTCAGACCTGGGTCAGACTGGTAAGCAATGTTATATGCACCGTGGTTCGAGGCTAAAGGTTCGAGGTTAAGAGGAAACACCTCAGGGGTGGACATGTGCACACACTCCAAGTTTCTTGTTAGTAGCACTTTTCTGGGTAAGTACAGTATGATACTTATGTATGTCTGCAGACCTGTCTGCTAGGTCTTTATCTTACAAAGGACTGCAGGTCTTCTAGATCTGTCTCTTACATAGGACTGCGGGTCTTCTAGATCTGTCTCTTACATAGGACTGCAGGTCTTAATATCCTATATCTTACATAGGACTACAAGTCTGCTAGATCTATATCTTACACAGGTCTACAGGGTTGCTAAGTCTCTATCTTACATAGGGCTGCACATCTACTAAGTCTATATCTTACAAAGGACTGCCGGTCTTCTAGATCTGCTTCTTACATAGGACTGCAGGTATTCTAGATTTTTCTCTTACATAGGACTGCAGGTCTTCAGATCCTATATCTTACATAGGACTACAAGTCTGCTAGATCTATATCTTACACAGGGCTAAAGGGTTGCTAAGTCTCTATCTTACATAGGGCTGCATTGCTGCTATCTCTCTATCTTACATGGGACTGCACATCTGCTAAGTCTATATCTTACAAAGGACTGCAGGTCTTCTGGATCTGCCTCTTACATTGGAATGCAGGTATTCTAGATCTGTCCCTTACATAGGACTGCAGGTCTTCTAGATCTTTCTCTTACATAGGAATATAGGTCTTCTGGATTTATATCTTAAATATGACTGCATGTCTTCTAAATCTATCTTTTACATAGGACTGCATGTCTTCAGATCCTATATATTACATAGGGCAGCAAGTCTGCTAGGTCTCTTACTGACATAGGGATGCAGGGCTGCTAAGTCTATTTCTTACACAGGACTGCTAGGTTTATACCTTACATAGGACTGCAAGTCTGCTAGAGCTACATCTTACATAGAAATGCAGGTCTTCTAGATCTATCTCTTTCATAGGACTGCAGGTCCAAAAGATCCATGTCTTACATATGACTGCAGGTCTGAAAGATCTACAGTATATCTTACATAGGACTGCAGGTCTGCTAGGTTTATACCTTATATTGGACTGCAAGTGTATTAGACCTATATCTTACACAGGAATATATTGCTCTATGTATTCCATAGGCATACAGATCTTCTAGATCTATTTCTTACATAGGACTGCAGGTCTGCTAGGTGTGTGAATACATAAAGTGATGAGCTATAAAGTGGTACTGTCAGCAGGCAGGACATTAGTACCCAGCGCGCCGTATCTTATCGGAGTTTGCCTGAACAGTTCAATACACAAATGAAAGGCAGAGAAACCCTTTTTAATCTGGTCAGACGGAGATGTAAACTTTGCATCAAGCAGAGCGCCGCGTCTCCTGACACTTCCCCAGATGACAGATCTCGTCCCTGTCTTGAACTTTTGCGGAGGATCACGATGCTGAAACATTTATGAGCCTATATTTTCCCCTGGTTTGACAGTTCCTCTTCCTCCATTTGTATTCCATACATAAGCAGAAAATCTCCATCGGCAGCGGCGGCACAAACACGGCGCGATGACGCCGCCGCTTTCTGAAGAGCGTTTTATCAGCGCTTTGTAGAGAGCGGTCACCGCAGAAAGAGACCAAACTTTTCTCCTGCAGTGTCCTTCCAGGTGACATGTCGCCTCCACACTTTACAAAGTTACCGGGAAATAGTTATACGGCAAGGAGGTGGAGGCCCACAAATGCTGATGTATGTTAAAGGGGCACTCCGACATCAGGTAAAAAAATTATACATGCTTTAGAAGCATAAAACATTGCTTACCTGTCTGCCACAGTTCTGAAACCACCAAAATTGGAGTCTTTGTTCTGTTCTTCCTACAATTCCCAGAATGCATCCCTTTCTCTAAGCTGTTAATCACAGTCCTCCCACCCTGCCTACTCCTCTCCCACAGCACTCGTGCCAGTTCCCCACCCAAAGCTGTTTAAGAGCATCTCAGGGAGGTTGCAGCACCTGCTGTATTCACTTCCTGTCTACTCCTTCTGTAGCATCATTCATCACAGGGCAGCATGCTGTCATTACTACCCCAATGCCCCAATACAGATTGATACTTGCCATTTCTTGTGTTTTGCTACCTCACAACCTGGAATTAAAATTTTACTTAATTTGTCTGCAGGCTGTTTCTGGTACTGCAGCCCCGTCTATATCAAGAGGTAGAAAAATTTTCTTTCAAATCAGTTGGGGTCAGAAAGTTATACAGGTTTGTCATTTACTTCTGTTTAAAAATCTCAAGTACTTCCAGTACTTATCAGCTGCTTTATGTCCTGCAGGAAGTGGTGTATTATTTCCAGTCTGACATCATGCTCTCTGCTGCCACCTCTGTCCATGTCAGGAACTGCCCAGAGCAGGAGAGGTTTCAGTGGGGATTTGCTACTACTCTGGACAGTTCCTGACATGGACAAAGGTGACAGCACTGTGTCAGACTGGAAAGAATACATCCCTTCCTGCAGGACATACAGCAGCTGATAAGTACTGGAAGGCTTGAGATTTTTAAGTATAAATAAATTACCAATCTATATGACTTTCTGACACCAGTTCATTTGAAAGAAAAAATGTCTGTATTCCCCTTTATAATACACAGCCATAGACCAGATGCATAACAGTAAACCTTCATGACCCCACATAATATCTGTAATACTTTAGAGACTACTATTGCTACAAAGAGCATCTCTCGCTCTGAAGAACATGTCCTGTTCTGCATTATACAAATAGCCTATTGATTTGAGCGTGTTATAATTTTTTTTACAGATTGTGTAATTCTCAGTTCCGCCTTCGGGGGAGCTGCAGGGAAATTGAACACTCACTGCCAGGCTTCCCCAGCTGATCATAGTTTTTATTTGTAACTTACTGTCTAACAAGTATTTTTGCCCATAGTAGAGAACCTACTTGAGTAAAAAGAGTTGAATATCGGTGAGCAGAAATACTAAAAAAAAAAATAATTTGAGCTTAATTACAGTCCTCACAAATAATATATAATCTGCCCAACACCAGTTATTTTTCAGGCATCTACTATGAAAACCAGTAGTCAGAGTCTCTCGGGGGCAGCCATTTTGTCTGACCTCTTTATAGTATTTGTGCAGTGTTGTTTTCGCAGTAATATGATTAGTACGTGAAGCTTTTATTTAGAAAGCGCATTTCCAGCGGAGCGGCTAAAAAGGAATGTGTTACCGCTTATTTTCCTGATAATAGGGTACAAGTAGATTGGTAAATCATTCCTCCATGAGATCATCATATCAAAGAGAAAAGAATTGTCCACACAAATTAGATATATATGATGACTAGTATAGAAAGGTGTTATAGAGGGGTCGATGGCCCTTAGATAAGCTCTGGACTATAGCAGATGAGCAGAAAGTCTTGGAAGTATTTTTTAGGGAAAACTGACAGGATGTGTTCAATTTCCCTGCAGTGCTCCCGCAGGTGACATGAGGTATTACTCTGTGTCCATTGAATTCAATAGAAAATCTGTGTAAACAAGGATTGGACAAGTCCTCCAGAGCAAGAGAAAGTCTTTGTTTCTGCTCTTCACTTTATTCTTAGATATAAAAATTTTTGGGAAGCCAATCGTCCCCTCTAAATGGGTATGCCCATCTCCTATACTCGTGTTGGGTGATGGGGAAGGCAAAAGAAGGCAATTTTGGCCCCTTGGTGTCCCTGTACTGTTGTCAGCTCATTGCCTAGATTACTAACAACCGATCTCATCTGAACTGAAAGCCGGGGGGTCGGCACATCGGGGAGCGGTAAGTATAGTTTTGCTCCTTCTCTCCCAGTGAGGCCTTCCCAACTTTTGAATGCACAGCCAATCAGTGACTGCTGCGGTCCTGCCCTAGTAACTGACTGGTTGAGCGGGCTATGCAGGAGATCCTAGAGCCCGACGGGGTTCCCAGAGCAGCAATCCAATGCTGCAATGGCACATGGAGAGGGGAGTTGTGATTATTTGTTAAACTCTTGGCACATCCAATATCAATTAAAGCCAAGAGCTACGTCAAGCTCAGCTCTTGTTACTGTATTACAGGTGACGTCCATTGAAATCATTAGACCCAATGCTATGGTATCAGCTAATCATGGAATGGCCCTCCAATCATGGATGGTGACAACGACAAGACTCTCAGGGGACCTGAAAACTGTAAAAAATACTGCAAACCAGTCAACTTCCACCCAAAAACAACGCGTCCATGACTTGTGTCTGGTCCTGTAGCTCCGCTTTATTGACGCGGATGAACGATAGCCGCAATACTATACGTAACCTGTGCACCAGTGTTTTGCTATTAACCTCTTGAGGACCAGGCCCAAAATGACCCAGTGTACAGCGCAAATTTTCAATTTTATTTTTTCATTTTTTCCTCCTCGCTATCTAACAGCTCTAGCACTTTCAGTTTTCTATCTACAGGGCCATGTGGGGGCTTGTTGTTTTTTTCAGGAATAGTTGTACTGTGTAATGGCGTCTTTCATTTTACCATAACATGTATGATGAAACCCCAAAATATTATTTATGAAGATATAAATTGGTGAAATCGTAAAAAAGAATGCAATATGGTAACGTTTGGGGGGTTCCTGTGTCTACGTAATGCACTATATGGTAAGAGCGATATGATACTATTATTCTATAGGTCAGTCTGAACACAACCATATGCAGGTTTACACAGATTCTGTAATGTTATATATTTTTTCTTATTAAATCCTTTTTTCCCCCCCAATTAATTATTAATAGAGTAATCCTATTGTGACGCTTATAACGGTTTTAGTTTTTCACCTACGCGGCTGTATGGGGTGTCATTTTTTCCGCCATGATCTCTAGTTTTTATTAATTCCATATTTGTGAAGATCGGACGTTTTGATCACTTTTTAATACTTTTTTTATGTATAATGTATCAAAGAATCGGTAATCCTGGCGCTATTTTACCTCTTTTCGTTTACGCCGTTGGCGATGACGATTGTTATATTTTAATAGATCGGACAATTAAGCACACTACGCTATTAAATGTTTATATTTATTTATTTTTTTTAATTATATTTTTCATTTTATAATGGCAAAGGGGGGTGATTTTAACTTTTACTGGGGGAGGGGCTTTGGGGCACTTATAACTTTTTTTTTTTTTTTTCTCAGATTGCATACACTGTACAATGCTATGCCACCCACCTCGCTTTCTGAGGAGTCTGCACCATTGGAGCGCTGTCTTTCTTTTTGTTTCCTCTAAATGCCATAGGCATAGCATTGATCAGTGTTATAGGCGTTCTGCTTATTGAGCCTGCCCATGGAAGCGATTGGGACCCCCGCAGTCACACTGCGGGGGTCCCAGTTGGTAAGCGACAGGGGACTGCCCTGTCACTTACACTTAAATGCCGCGGTCACGCTGCGGCGTTGAAGGAGTTAATGACACGCTACAGCGCGATCGCTGCAGCCTGTCATTAACGGTGAGGGCCGGGCTGCTCACTGCAGCCAGCCCCCACCTCCTATGAAACGCGCTTCATAGCAAAGGACATACAGGTACGCCCAGTGTCGTCTGGGGACAGTCACCCATGGCGTACCGGTACGTCCTTGGTCGCCTAGGGGTTAAAAAAAAAAAGTAGCCATATTTTTTTAACCTTATACAATCCTGGCACATACGGTTATTCTTCCACTAAAACAATGAAATAAATTGTATGATGAAAAAAAAAAAAAAAAAGGAAATATTACGGCCAACCTTGACTACTTTTAATTAAAAAGTCCTGCCCAAGGAGAACAGTTCCTGCAGCCCATCGCCCTGATATAAGGAGCTGATAAAGGATTTCCTTCTAGGTTTGCACAAACCTTTGCCAATAAGACGTTTAACGATAACGTGAACCTAATATTAGATGATTTAATGCTTCTATTAAACTGGATTTAGCATTTCTAAAATGACTCTGCGGAGAGAGAGAGAGGGGCCAGGACGTTCCTACAATATTCAGTATCTTCTATAGCGCTCCTTCTATAGCGACGTAAATGATTTAACAGATCGGGAAGGTTTGCTCCTCGGAAGAGGCTGTCCCACATCAAACGTGAATATCAGAGTTGACAGCAAAGGGCATTTTCATTTATATTTGGTAATATAGCAATTTCTGGAGCCGGTTCCAATGCACAGCTGATAATTAAGTTTTCAGGGGGCGAACGCCTTGTTTAACAAGATGATCTTAGCAAGTTCTTGGCAGGATTTCATTTACGGCTTCTTTATTTCTTCTCGTTTTGTTCAGAACATGAAGCCCATACTGTCAGTGACTTGTATCTTTATGGAGATTTCTAATTATGTAATAATCCATTGGACTAATAGCGGCAGTGCCAAAAAGACCTCGGACGTGTTACTGGGCTTATAAATGTCACAGATAACCAGAGCAATTAGATCCGGAGAGGAATATTGTTCCCGAAACAGGAGATGGGAAAGTGGAGGAGGAGATGTACTGTGTTCCCCCATGTCATTGAGGTTGGACTTCTGTCTTCATTGCAGTATAGTTTCCACTAGATCATAACAACGTTCTCCAAGAATATTGGTCCATGTGGACAGGATTGCTTCTTGTAGTTGTGGCATCTAAGATGGAGGTCCTGTAACGCTCTAAACAGCCTCGTCTCATCCCAGAGATGTCTATGAGTTTAAGATCTGAAGACTATGAAAACAAGGCAAGGTAATGTCATGTTCCCAGAACCAGTCCATGAATATATGATACTTGTAGTCTTGTGGGAGGCAGCTGCCATGAAGGGATAGACTTGGTCGGCCACTGGGGTTGGATAAACCCTACAAACCAAAAGTCTATCCGCAAGTATCAGAAGAGCCAGGGTGCACCAAGAAAATATTCCCCGCGCCATTACATCTTCTCCACCAGCCCAAACTGTTTACACCTAAAAGGGCTCATTGATTCATTCTACATGTGCCGAGCTCTGACTCTCCTCACCCCATGGTACCACAGAGATCTGGATCCAAATGACTGAGTCATATTTCTCCACATAGACCTGCGTCCATCTGACCTGGCCATGTTTATCTTTATTGATCTGGATCCAGCAACTGAGTCATATTTGTCCACAGAGATTGGGATCGATCTGACCGGCCATGCTTATTCTCAGAGATCTGGATCCACTTGATAAGATCATGTTTATTCTCAGGGATCTGGATCCATCTAAGTGGGCCATGTTTATTCTCAGGGATCTGGATCCATCTGACCAGCCATGTTGCCCACTAGAGTCTCACCTTTCTATTTTCCGTAGATACAGTGGCCCTTGAACTGCTCATCTGTAGATGGACATTTGCTGATCTCATTTGTGCTGAAAATTGATATTGTGTGTTCGGACATGTTGGTTGGACACCAGTGTTGTATTGGGCTGCAGTTTCCTGACATTCTTCTCCGACTCTTTTATCGATTAGCTGGTTTCATCCACAGACAGACTCGTATCTTTATGGACCATTTAGAGTGAGTAAAGTTTGTTAATAGCTTGCTGCCTAATGATTCTACCAAAAGAGCAGACCAGAAGGAGTGCTGAGGGAGGGGAATAGGCAGGGTGGGAGGACTGTAAAGAATAGATGAGGGAACGCACTCATTTTGTAGTAGTAGTGAGCAACGACTGAATTAGAAAGTGCAGAACTAAGTGGCTAAAATCAAGTCGATTTTGGTGGTTACAGAACTGGAGCGGACAGTTCTATCGAACCTTTATTTATTTATTTAACCTAATGCTGGAGTGCCACTTTAAGGGTTATCTAAACAAATCATTTTTATAAATTTTAAAATTTTTGAAAAGCCATGATAAAATATGACAATATATATAAAACTAATATGATGATAATAATAATAATAATAATAATAATAATAATAATAATAATAATAATAATTATTATTATTACTTTATAACTTTATAACTTTGCGATTAATATTACAAGTAATAGAACAAATATAAGTAATCAGAGAAATACAACAGGTTCTGGAAGTTGGGAAACATTGTAAAAGTCAGAGCTGCCTGAAGTAAAGAGCCAGCGGATAAACATCAATAATGTAGAGATAACAGGGATGCTTATGAGGCAAGTTTGGATCCGTCCGTAGGGAGAATAGCCATTATCACATAACAGAAAGAGAGTTTTGTTTGTTCCCCCCTCATCTCGGCAGAGTTGCTGAGTGCGCAGAGTCCCTGGTGTGGACTGTTCAGGACTCTTGGATTTTTTTTTTGTTCCTTTTTTTTCTGATGTTTGATATTTATTCTTCAGCATCTCTGGGATTTTGTATCCATTTCACACCGGGTCTCTGAGATACTCCATCAATGGAAATGCCCAGCTGGAAGATGTTTAATCAAACAGTCCGTCAATTCTAAATTACAAAATAATAATAAAACACCTCCAACTTTAAGAATTACGGCCATTAATCAGGAGCGGCCCAGTCAGAGGTAATGAATTAACCTGACTTTCCAGCTCCGAGACTGAGCAATGGGGAACGAAGGTTTGTTCCCAAATGACTGCCGAGCCTGGAGAGAGGCAAATGTTCCTGCCATCGGGTGGGTAACAAATGAGGGTGTTGGCGGAGATTAATCACGGGCACCCCAAAAACTCAGGATGAATAACTGTCCCCAAGGACAATGGGACAAATTAGATTTTTTTTATTACTTTTTTTTTTTTCGTCACTCATAATACAGAGTTGTAGAATCCGGAGACATTGTTGCTCTTGAAATAACCTGTGCCACTCTATTGTATATGGATTTTATTCAAATTTATTCAAATTTAGCCCTGTTGCATTTAAGGAAAATACATGAATAATATATGTGAGATGTCTGCTCAGAAAAAAAGGCCAGGTACTCAGGCTGTATTACAACTCCTGACCCACAGAACTGCATGCATCCCATTGTACCACTGAACTAAAGTTGTTGTTTTTTTTTCCCTTTTTGCTTTATATACAATTCTATAGCACCATGTGATGCTTTATAACGGCGGCATGAATGATTACGAGGGTGTTTGTGTAACTAGAGTTTCTTTTCCAGTTTGTTACCCACATCCCTTATGAATACCCTAGCAAAGGTAAAGTGGCTTTTTGCCGCCCTCAAGCATTCGCTACCTGAGGCACATGTCCTGAAAGACTTCTAACAGGTGGGACTTATTAGCTAGGCTGGGTGTCCCAGCAAATCTACTGTCAGTAAGCCAGTCATGCATAAAGCGTCACTGGCTTACTGTTTAGTACAAGTTGCAGAGGATTCTTGTCAGATTTGACAGGAGTCCCTATTCTACTTATAAAGTTTCTATGACGCTACACTCCATGCATAAGAGATCACTAGAGATGAGTGAACCGAGCCACCAGGAACCAGATTTGTTCTCCTCATGTGAAAAAACAAAACAAAAAAATAAACATATTCCCATCTGTTTGCAGTCCCCCAGTGTCTCCTGGTGGCTCTCTGGTCCCATCCCAGCATCCTTTGTGGTAAAGGGCCACAGGCTGACTGGGATGGCGCAGCACTGTGGCCTATGATTGGCTGAGCGGGCTGTCACTGTTGTCTCTAGAGTTACAGCCCACTCAGCCAACCACACGGTGCTGTCTTGTCCCAGTCAGCCTGTGATTGGCTGAGCGAGCTGTCACTCCTGAGACAAGAGTGTCTGCTCGCTCAGCCAATCACAGGCAGTGGTGCTGTTTCATCCCAGTCAGCCAGTGATTGGCTGAGCGGGCCTTCACTGTACAAGACGCCGGGACAGAACAGGAGAAGAAGGACCCCAAGAGAGCGCGGAAATGTAAGTACAAGGAATGGCTTTTAGAAAAGCTTTTAAAAAAAGCTAAAAAACCTGCAGTCATTTAATTGTTTTAATGCAGTTATAAAATAATGCAGTTATATAAATGTTACCTCTTACTCTTGGGAGGACCCACTACATCCTTGTGTTACACCAGCCAACTGGTTTCAATAATATTTATGTAATGCATTATTTGTCCTGTGGTGGCGCTACTGGGAAATTGAGCACTTGGTGCCAGGTTCTCCCTCATAGTGCAGCTAATCACATGGGTCACATGCTGCAATAATTTGTCATCCCAATATTCTTTGAACAAAAAAGGAACAGCTCAGTGCAGACATCTGTTTAATACAGATAACCTAGTAACCATTTTTGCATAATAAGTACTGTACCGAGTTACATATTTTGCATTATGCAAATTAGTTCCCATGTCAACGTCAAAAAATGATCTTTCACTAACCATTCCAAAATCATCTCCATAAGGAAAAGACAAAGTTTTAGAACAACCCCGGCAGTACTCCGTCCACAAGGTTATTGAATTATACGCTCTCGTACTTTTTTACACTCAGGGCTGCAAATAAGTGCAATGGAGGTGCGCCTCACAAAAAGTCATATAGTGTAAACAACAAGTTCCGTAAATGCTGAGGGCACTCACCGGCCATTTCACGTGCATGGGCGCTTCATCAGATGATCTGATGAAGCGCACATGCACGCAAAATGGCAGTCATGTCTAGTTTGTCTATGTGAAGTGGTTTGGCGTCTGCTAAATAGTGACATGCATCACTAAAGTTTGTAACTACATGTTGGAATATAGATACATTGCAACTTTCCGGTGAGTGCCCTCAGCTTTTACTGAACTAGTTGTTTACTACATAAGGAAAAGTTACCTATTTGTAGATAGCTGCTTTGTGCAGTGGTGTACAGAGAAACTCCACATTAAGACGGACATATGGTTTAAGGCTATGTTCACAATGCGTATGAGTCCGTCTGTAGTGCGAACCGCGAATATACACACATAGTTTTGAGGTTGATGCGTTCGCTTGAAAGTATACGATATATTAGCCCGCACAGTTCACACTACGTATGAGCTTACGGCCAGATGGTATGCGGCGCCATGAAAAATGAACAAGACCATTGTTTGATGACGGAAATGTTCCAACTCACGGCCGTGGATTTCCTTGCGGTCCCGTACGGAGTACTTATTTCAGCCAAATTGAACTTGATTTTTCGATCCAAAAGGTTCTGTGAGTTTTATTGGGCTGGGCGAAGATTTCCAAGTAAATGACCTGTTTCAGATCACTTCGAATCAAGCTAGGAAAGCATAACTGTACTACGGGCGTATGTTCGCGGTACGGCGGCGTACGAACTATGGACGGACTCATACGCAGTGTGAACATAGCCTAAAACAAAAATATACCGAGAAACTTGTAGAATTATGCCATTTTGAGCTACAGATCACATGATTTTCTCAGAGAAATGATTAAGAACCGGTGTGATTCGAAACGCGTCAGTGTTTTAAAAGCTTGAAAAAAAAAATTCAATTGTTTTGAAGAGCTGGAGAGGATCTTCTTACAGTGTGTTTAGTTTGTTCTTTGTCAGTACAGAGAAGGCTGCTGGTGGCTGGAGAAGAGCCTAAGCACTAAATAAGCTAAACATTTGGGTACTGAATTTGTTTGCATACTTTTACCCAAAAAAGCATTGCTAAGATAGCAGGAACTCAAAACAGGTAGGTGACCATCATTTTAGAGAAGACTCTGTTATGGTATAGTCTGCCTTCAAGGTGAGAGCTAATTTGCATACTGACTGCCTGAAAATATTATGAATCCATCATTTACCTTTGTAAAGTTGGCAGGATTCATGGGGCCCCATAGCAAAAAAGTGTATGGGGGCCCCCCAACATATTACCTGTCCCGGTGATATGGAGCTGTCCCCCACCTCACCTTCAGCAGCTCTGAGACACTGTGCCCTGGGGTGGGGTGGGGGGTGAGGGGTAGCAGGCTACTTGGAGTCCCTGCTGGTTGGGGCAGCTCTGAGACACCTTCGTGGTGCGGACCGCTTTAAGACAGTGTGTGTGTGTGTGTGTGTGTATGTGTGTGTGTGTATGTGTGTGTGTGTGTGTGTATGTGTGTGTGTGTGTGTGTGTGTGTGTGTGTGTGTGGGGGGGGGGGGGGGTTAGGGGCCCCTGCAGGTCTGGGGGTGCTCTGAGTATGGGGGGGATGACCTCCATTATGCTGACTACTATACAAGATGTTAGGGAAGCTGGGTGACCCCATAATACAGGATGCTAGGGAAGCTGAGTGACCCCATTATACAGGATGCTAGGGAGGCTGGTTTCCCCATTATACAGGATGCTAGAGAGGCTGGTTTCCCCATTATACAGGATGCCAGGAAAGCTGAGTGACCCCATTATACAGGATGCTAGGGAAGCTGAGTGACCCCATTATACAGGATGCTAGGGAAGCTGAGTGACCCCATTATACAGGATGCCAGGAAAGCTGAGTGACCCCATTATACAGGATGCCAGGAAAGCTGAGTGACCCCATTATACAGGATGCTAGGGAAGCTGGGTGACCCCATTATACAGGATGCTAGGGAAGCTGAGTGACCCCATTATACAGGATGCTAGGGAGGCTGGTTTCCCCATTATACAGGATGCCAGGAAAGCTTAGTGACCCCATTATACAGGATACTAGGGAGGCTGGTTTCCCCATTATACAGGATGCCAGGAAAGCTTAGTGACCCCATTATACAGGATACTAGGGAGGCTGAGTGACCCCATTATACAGGATGCCAGAAAAGCTGATTGACCCCATTATACAGGATGCTAGGGAGGCTGAGTGACCCCATTATACAGGATGCTGGATAAGCTGAGTCACCCCATTATACAGGATGCCAGGAAAGCAGGTGACTTCCAGCTGGCAGTGATAGTTACCATCCTTTCTGCTGTGTCTCTCCTCCTCGGGCCCTGTGCACTCTGTTATGAGCGAATATCCCACCCGTGGTGGGCACTTGAGGCTGGGCTTGCCGCGGTGGGGGTGGGGCTTAGCGGAACCTGTTGCCACTTGTGGAGAGGGGGACACTGGTGCAGAGTCTGGGTAAGGAGGAGGTGCGGAGGTGCTTGAGAGGGGATTGCAGATGCTCCCTTCTGCGTCTCTGACAGGGTTCTTTATGGTCAGTGCTTTAGCACCATGAAGACAGGGGAGACAGGCCAGGCGGGGCCCGTGCCCCCTGTAGACGGGGCCCCATAGCAACTGCCTTGCCTGCCTTCATGGTAGCTACACCACTGTTTAAAACACAGAAAAAAAATGGGTATGCTTACCCTACTCAGTGCTTCCTATAAGTCTATTTTGGATTTGGCTTGCCTTTGTCTGGATTGCTAATTTGGAGTCTCTAAACTCTTGTTTGCGCTTTCCTCCAAGTTTTTTTTTCCTGACTTGTTACTGTGTTGTTTTTCTGACCCATTTCTGTATGACCATTCTCAGCATTTGCTTGACTTGTCTCAGTGTGCACTTTGGCAATGGGACTGACGACCAGTTGTCACCGACCACTTAGGCTCAGATAGGCAAGTAAGTAGGGACAATTGGGGGGCAGCTAGTACTACGGCTTACAGACAGGTCTTCCCTACTTATTCACCCTGTTCCTAATATTGGCACTGCTACATCTGTCCTTGGGGCTGCTGAAAGAACAGTCCAGATGCTAATGTGGCTTTTCCTACTGAAAAATACTATTCTGTGTATTAGTAATTTATGCACTTGGATGTCTTACCTTTTGTACCTGCTAAGAAGCCGTTTTATCGGCTCATCGACATCACAGCTATGGATCCTCACAGCCCTCGTTTTTCGTACGCCTCTTAGGTGAATGGTGACAGCTTTCTACTGCTATTATTGTATAATTGGTACAAGATGAAGCAGCTGCTAGATATTAATATGTAACTGCTGACTTGTTAGTAGCTGTTACTGTGTAATCCATAGGCTCTTAGAGAGTACATCTGGCTCTGTCTATTATCTCAGATACGATACCTTTATAAAGCAGATGCACACCAGATCTCTGGAGTTTTGGGAATATTTTCCTTAACACGGTGTTGTATTATTCACTTCAAGGCGTCCTGGTGTACGATGAATAAACCTGGAGATGCCGCAGAGACTGAATGTTATCCCTAAAGTAACACTCTGTTAGAATGAGCAATGAGCTTAAAGGGGTATTCCCATCTGACAAAAATATATTAATAGGGGATAACTAGATGATCATGGGAGTCTGACCAATGGGACCTCAAGAAAAGAGACCTCAGTTCCTGTTGGAGACACCTGACTGCTGTAAAGGAGTGAAGAGGAGCATGCGTGATCCCCCCTCCCCTCTAAATTCTGGGAGACTGGGGTGTGGGATCTCATAGTTACTTTGTTAGATGGAATACCCCTTAGAAAACATTGGGTAAAAACCAATACACTATATTATGCATATTGCAGAGTCTGAGGGGGTGGAACATGACAAAGGGATTTAAGCTCCTATTACATGGACCAATCAACGGTCGCAAGCAAGTGTCGACCTGTCAGCTCCTCACTCCCCCCTTGCTGACAGCAATATTACAGTGCCGACAGTAAGTGGGTAAGAGAGGTAGGGCTTGGGGGGGGCCTTATTGCGCGGGGCAATGGCAGCAGATCATTGCTATCCTAGTCGTTTGTCTTTCAACATGTTGAAGACATTGTGAAAAAAAAAGGATCAGCCGAGATTGTCCATGTTGACTGATTGTTGCCCTTTATCACACAAAGCATTTTTATAGGCCATAGTGGCCGATAATTGGCTTTCTGTAATAGGGCCTTAAGGATATGCAAATTATCTCCCAGTCCAGAAAGACAGAATCTGTCTCTCCAGTGCCACTTATTGGAAGTTGCTACACTTTAGGTCAATGTCCAACCCCAAAATGGAGAACTATGAGTTTAGCCTGGTATGAGGGGTCTACCTAGGGAAAAACATTACCCCTAAGATATATATTAAAGGTCTCTCACTCAGCTAAATGGTATCTTTCTCTGTACAGATGTCTGCAGGAGGGTTCCATGTTGGATGCATGCAGGTTGGTCCTACATCTACCTATGGGTAACCTGAGCCTCTCAGTTGAGGCTTTAGGCTTTGGGTAGATAGAATGCCCAAGGTGCCGTGTGACCTAACGGCGGCTGAATTTTTTGGGGGGTTGGGAGCTTGGTGCTGAGACATGGTAGTTTTTTATTTTAGATATCTAAACTGTCACAGCACATCCTTTTTTATGTAATTTTTTTGCACAGTGGAGTCCCATTATTATGATCATCACCTAATATTCAGAATAACCGTCATGGGCAGCATGGACAGCAGCTAGACGGGATGGGAGTGAATCAATACTGGTAGGAGTCACAGATATCTGGAGCCATACTGACTGCATCCCACAGCTACAGGAGTCAACACCACCATTCATAGGGTTCCATAGATGTTCAAATGGGATTAAGTTTGGGGATTCAAGAGGCAGGGTTGTACTGGGAGGTCTTAGTTATGTTCTTTCAACCAATGTCAGATATTTTTAGCTGTGTCACATTTTGCATGGGAAATCCCATCTGCCCCAGGGGTGACAATCATGCATCGATGTACGTGATCTACAATGATGGTTTTATATCCAGATCACTTGAGAGCGCCTCCACCTAGTGTCATAGCTACCATGAAGACAGACCACGCCACTGCTACGGGACCTGTGTACAAAAGTCCATTGACTTTCTGTCCAACCAGTCTCTCTTGTGGCTGGAAGCAGCATTGCACCTCCAGCTTCCAAATCTGTTTGTGGGTGGTGGACATACAGGATTTATGGAGCCCCATGAATCCTAGATATGGCCCAGAGATCATTCTTCAGCCCATAATGCTGCCACCACCAGCTTGTGTTCTATCAGCAATGGCTACAGGGTATTTGTTCTCTGATGTTTCTCCCTGACACGCCAACGTCCATATGATGACTCATCGGAAAAGACAACCATTTACCAATCAGTGGAGTCCGATCCTGATGCTTTCATTGAAATTGAAACTATTTCTGCTGAGGAAACTTGGTTACCAGCGGAGCAGTGACCATCCATCTGCTTCGGAGCCCCATACACAGTATGGATGAATGAGCTGTTGTGGTAGCCCCCTGAGCCATTTTGGCAGTAAGCTACTCCAATGTCGTATGTCAGCCCGACTGCACACCTTTGTATCCCATGTTCAACCATCACATCAATTGCACATAGTGCTTTACATTTTCCATGTCACTTTGTTTCAAAAATGCCACCACCCTTGAGCGAAGGTCAAAATAATCTCTGCAACTCTGATATCTTGCTCTTTTACCCATGACAGCCATAAGGACAGACAACCTATCGGTGAACAACGCACTCCACGTGACTCCTTCAAGAGCTACACTCTTCCGACATGGAACTTAGGAAAGTAATAATGTGACTCCACTGTGTATATAACAATATACTGCTCAAGGTCTGAGCCCCCGAATTATACAGTCATGGATAATGATGCCATTTCATTAGGCTACAGGAGCGTTAATAGTACTTTTGCCCTTGTACAGCACTATTATAGTATGAAGTCATACAGTCATGTGTCTTTTGATGGTACATACTCCAAGTTCAATGGACCTTGTCAATAGATCTGAGTCAGCACTACGCATTGGATTCGATGGAGCGTAGAGGTAACGTCATGGTAATGGCTGCGCCTTTCTTAAGAGCTTCTTGGTCCCAGCATGTCCCATGGCTCTGCATGCATGGTCTCCCAAATCTACACTGCAGAGGTCTGTTATGCACAGAGCTCAGTACATTCTGGATGGAGCTGAGTGGTGTATGCTGTAACCTACAAGAAGAGTACATTTCGGAAACCATGTTGTGTAGAGTCCCCCAGAGAGTAACCTTATAAATATGAAAAGCCACAACTGTGCAAATGACTGAGGACATAGATTTACTGTCTGCATGAGGTCCCATCACTGTAACACACATTGTACCCATCCTATGCTTAAATGCATTGAAAATATGTATAAGCCAATGGGATCTTAATGGAGCCCCTGTGTTGGTTACTAAATATTAATTTTCCTTTTGGAGTGCAGAATACTACCAATGGGGGATTTACTAGTTAACGCAGGCCAGGAATAAAAGACGAGTTATCGTCTTTTCCCATTGATACTCATTTGGACATCACATACCTAGCCCTGGTGAAAGTGCAGTTGGACGCCTGAACAAATCTGTACCGCCAGACAGCCCCCTCCCCCTCCAACTGCCAGTACAGCACCGGAAGTTTAGGAGGCATGTCCAGTGGTACAGATTCACTTTAACTTCTGTTCTTCTGTTATGTTTTCTCTCCCATGCCCTAACAATCTGTGACACATGATTCCAATGATCTGTACTACCATGCCCCTAACTGTGCCACCATGCCAATAATGATCTGCACCCCCATGCCCCTTACTGTGCCACCATGCCAATAATGATCTGTATCACCATGTCTCTAACTGTTCTAACATGCCAATAACAATTTGTGCCACGATGGCCCTAACTGTGCCACTATGCCAATAATGATCTGTGCCACCACAGCCCTAACTGTGCCACCATGCCAATACTGATCTGTGCCATGATGGCCCTAACTGTGCAACCATGCCAATAATGATCTGTACCACCATAGCCATAACTGTGCCACCATGCCAATACCGATCTGTGCCATGATGACCTTGACTGTGCCACCATGCCAATAATGATCTGTACCACCTTGCCTTTACTTCTGCCACCATGCCAATAATAATCTGTACCATTATGCCTCTAATGGTGCCACAATGCCAATAATGATTGGTGCCACCATATCCCTAAATGTGCCACCATGCCAATAATGATCTGTGTCACCATAGCCCTAACTGTGCCACCATGTCAATAATGATCTATGCCACCATGGCCCTAACAATGCCACCATGCCAATTATGATCTGTACCACCTTGCCTCCACTTGTGCCTTCATGCCAGTAACGATCTGTACCACCATTCCTCTAACGGTGCCATCATGCCAATATAGATCTGTGCCACCCTAGCCCTAACTGTGCCACCATGCCAATAATGATCTTTGCTACTATAGCCCTAACTCTGCCACCATGCCAATAATGATCTGTGCTACCATGCCAATAATGATCTGTGCTACCATAGCCCTAACTGTGCCACCATGCCAGTAATGATCTGCACCCCAGTGCCCTTAAAGTTTTGTGACTCTATACCCCTAATGATCTGTGCCACCATGCCATCAAGAACAAACAGGAGGACATTGAAGAACCCCAGATTGGAAACTTTTAGCCTTTAGTGAACTCTCCCTTGGAAATACATTGCTGTGTTAGCTCCTAAGCTGCTCTAGTTTTACCGTGTGACTGTAACCAGCGTAGAGTGCTAGGATAGGGAGCAATGCAAGTGCTATGTTGCCCCTATGGCTATGTATTTTTTTAATTGTATCAGCATCTTATGTACTCCAATACAATTCCATACAGCAGCTGTACTGCAGTACTGACCGGGATGATCTTTTCTAAAACCCGGCCATTCTGTGACCAAATGTGAACATAGCCTTGTATTGTATTTTTTGACAGTCCTCAGTTTGTTTGTGGTAGTACACTTCATCTCCATTTAGTGGAACTGCTATGCACGTCAACACCCAAACTAAGGACAGGAGTGGTGCTGTTTCTAGAAGAAAGCAGATTTGTCAAAACTTGTACGCTCAGCAGTGGATCGCTGATGGCTGAAGAAAACATGGATACAGTCTATGGCCTATGCCTGTATTTAGGTTTTCCCAGCAGCCCTAGGACTGCATCCAACTTCTACAGCTAATCATCTGCCGACCATTTAAGTCTGGACAAATCCGAAAATGCTTGAGATTCGCTAATTTCTAGTCATGTTTTTGAAAAATTCAGAGGTCACAGTGTACGACTGGTAAAGAAGGAAGACTATGAACCAATTAGAATGATAAATTCACAGTTTTTTTTATATAAACTCAAAAGTGCATATTTTTATATTTATTTATTTATTTATTTTTTCTAGGAACATCTAGTGATGAAACAAGGTGAGCATCCACCCTGCTTCCCGAGTGTTCCATGGTTGATCTATGCAGCACTTGGCCAGTAGAGGGCTCTCAGCCCTCGCAGATCTTTCTCTTCTCCCGGTATACAGCACTGGTAATATATTCCAAATACACGGTTTGTTCTAGAGCCTTGAAAGACAGTGAAATGATACGATATCGATGCAACAAATAAATGGAAGATAATGAACCAGAAATGCTTAAGTATTCATCTTTACAGCACAGCCATCCCCGTTTGCACGTAGACTGCGCGCAGCGTGGCCAAACGTGTATAAAGGAACCTCCTTTTACTTTAGGAATAAAATGAACTAAATAGCCAGATCATGTGTTTCCATGACTGTGCACCCACACAGAAGCCTGGGGAGAATATGCTCAATGCCAAGCTGCAGCCGGTGTGGGGTAAAGCTTAGAGCCATCACATGGAAGATGGAATCCTGATGCTTTCTGATGGATGATGAGTCTGGTTATGGCAGGAGAACACTTTCTGCTGCTTTATTCTATTGGTGAGCGGATATAAAAAAAATCTCAACATATTCACACAATCCGATATTAGAAAATGTTAACAAGGTGCATAATGCCAATTTTACTTTGGAAGTAAATCAATACTGATTACCAAGTTGGTGCTTTAGGAGAGTCAGGATGCATGGTGAAGGTTATAATCTCAAGTATCGGGATGCAACCTGACTTTGATTCTCACTCTGAGAGGGGGGGTTTCTAGTCTAAAAGACTATGTTAGGGGCTAGGGATAGTCCGAACCGAGTTCGGTTCAGTTTTGTACGAACCCGAACTCTCGGTAATTATTCCCGCTGTCTGCCCGCTCCGTGCAGCGGGCGGATCCAGCAGGAGGACCGCCTGGAAAACTGGGATACAGCCATAGCCATAGGCTGTATCCCAGTTTTCCAGGCGGTCCTCACGCTGTATCCACCCGCTCCATGGAGCGGGCAGACAGCGGGAATCTGATGCAGAGCGTTCGGGTTCATATGAACCCGAACCTCGGATAGTTCGGACCATGCCTATTAGGGGCATTCTGAGCATGGCAGAGATGATCTGAGAGCATAACAACTCCACTATACATTGTCCTAAGTATAAAGGGCTGGGTACGAGGCTAGGCGCTGCGCAGCGCAGCGCAGCGAGACAAGGGGCCACAATTGACATGCTTCACTGTATGATCAGACCATCACAGGAAACCTAATAATTTATAATTATCAGGCTACAAATGGTGTGTAACCAAATAGCATCACAATAATATTATAAGATGTGTTGCAGCGGGCTCCATGCGGTTGCAACTTTTGCCCTGGTACAAATAGTATAAGTAATGGAGCTCTGTTTTGGTGCCAAAAACAATTAAGTCTTCTGTACTGTTGAGCAAACTTCAAAAAATTGTCTGCTCGTCATTCAACTCTCCACATTGGGAGAAATTGGATGCCACCCTAGGGCTGCCAGGAAAACACAAAAATACAGCCTATGGCCTATGGCTGTATCCATGTTTTCCAAGACTCCCTCGGGAGGCATCAAACTTCTCCAGATGCTAAGAGTTGAATGATGAACATTTAGCTTCGACCACGTCCTGAAGTTTGCTTTACACGTCTTCTGCTCTTTTCTTGGTTCTATCTGGACCACCTTAACCTCAACTTCGGATAGTCATCTTGCAAGCTTAATACAAAATACTTGGTTTAGGAGAACTTTACCTTAAAGGAATTGTGCGGGAAGCATAAGATGGCTTTCTTTCAATGTTTCAAAAGTACACCTTCCAAGATGGGAGGGGTGGGTGTAGGTCCTGGATGATCTTATTCAGGAGTAGTTTTGCAACATTGGTGACATTGTGCAGCTATAGGACATAAGGTGCCGTCATAATTTTGCTCCCTGTATACTTCCGAGACGTGGAAAGACAAAAAGTTAGCAGTGGGGAGCAGAAGGCTTGAGCCGTCTTCTGCTCCTCACACAACCTCTTTAAAGTAGGTGTATCAGTTGCCATCAGGTCACAAACGTAACCCTCACTTACAGTAGATTCTATGGTCTTTTTGTGTTCTAAACTTGAGTAGAAAGCGAGTAGAGTCAACACTCTTAAAACTGCCATATAGGTTCAACAGCTGTTGGCCAAACGTTCTACTGATGTTTGTAAGTTCTCTGTGAAGAGAAGAGGGGAATCCATCACCTGACAGCTATCTTATCTATCAGAGAACAATGATCCAACATGTCCGACTCTACCCTTCTTTGTGTTTTAGGGGAATATTGAGAGACCTTCATACACGTAAGACAGATCGTGTTGAAGTCAGCATGTTTACTGAAGTGTAAGGGGACTTTTGTAGCAACCGTGGGATAATAACACTACATAAATGCCCTTGAGATGGTCCATAAGACTAGCTCATTGGGTCATCCCTTTACTTTGGGTCATCAAGTCTATTGGTAATGTTAGTATTGCACCATCTGTCCACACAATTGACTCAGAATACTGTAAATAGAGGTCTGCAATTGTACCCTAGTACAGAAGGGGTTACCAGCAGGAAACTTGCTTTGTTCAATCACTTATTAACAGTGTAGGGAGGGAATAAGCAGAGAGGGGATTGATTTATTGCTGTTGATACAAGAACAGTCAAAGTCTGCAGGCAGGTGGTCATTACGACAAACCCAATTCAGATGAACACACATTGATTACCTTTAATTTTTAGAATACTGTATATTGGGCAGAACAGGGAACAAAGTAGTAGGTGCAGTAAGGACACGGCTTTACATAGGAAATCCAGACTATTAGGGGGATGGTGATGTAATGGCTGCTAATGCTGTCTAGCAATGTTGGATACATGAACTTGATACTGATTATGCTACTTCAAAGAGGAGCTCTGATGGTGAAGATTGTACTCTTCTTTCTAAAAATATCCCTGTAGGCCTAATGTTAAGGTGTAGCTTGAAGATTTTGGGCACCAATGCAAAATCTCTACCAGGGTCCCAGCTATTATACGGTAATAGTCACCAATGTGGTGGAAGACTGTACTGTATTAGAGATGTGTCCACTCTTATCTTTCCTCGAATTAAGCTAAAGACTCTAGTCACAGCACAAATTCAATACATTATCACCACACACTAGTAAACAGGCTGAGAAACCCATTACAACTCCTGGGTGGTCACATGAAGCAACAACAACCCCTACAAAATTCAAAGTCGGTCATATGCCATGGCTAATTTATTGTGCCCAAAAATGAATTATAATCCACACTGTGCCTCCAAAAATGAATTATAATCCACGTTTTGCCTAATGAAATCAAATATAATCCACTTTGTGCCTCCATAAAATAATTCTAATTCACCTTGTGCCTCCTGAAATAAAATACAATCTACAATGTGCCTCCTGGCATGAAATATAATCCTAATTGTGCCTCTTGAAATAAATTAATATCCACAGTGCACCCTGACCTGTATTACAGTGAAACCTCTTGGAGGAAACAACCCAAAATTGCATTAAAAGTGGTCCTCTATGGAGGAGGTCAGAAAAATTTGACCACTATGTATAAAATAGTAGACAGAAAAGCTGGCACAAAATCTAAACTGGATAAGGGTGCTATAGTTAGTTTCTGGGGGCAGAGCTGACCTCTAATCTGGAAGCTTGTATAACCCTTGGTAACTCACCACGCTTGATGGCAATGCATGCAACCTCTATTGGATTACAATGGAGGTTGCCTGCATTTCCTTCACGTATGATGCATTACCAAGGATACCTGAACTTCCAGATTAGGAGCCAATGCTGCCGCAAGTCCGGCAGCATTTGTGTTGACAGGTACCCTTTAAAAAACATATTGTACACCCCTGAAAGTAAGTATACTCAGTACCCTCAGAAATTAAAGGAGAAGTCCAGCAAAATTTTTTTATTAAAGTATTGTATTGCCCCTAAACTTATACAAATGCCCAATATACACTTATTACGGGAAATGCACATAAAGTGTTTTTTTTCCCTGCACTTACTACTGCATCAAGACTTTACTTCCTGGATAACATGTTGATGTCACTTCCTGGATAACATGGTGATGTCACTTCCTGGATAACATGGTGATGTCACTTCCTGGATAATATGGTGATGTCACGACCCAACTCCCAGAGCTGTGCAGGCTGTGGCTGCTGAAGAGGATGATGGCAGGGAGACACAGCCAGCACAGCTCTGGGAGTTGGGTCGTGACATCACCATATTATCCAGGAAGTGACATCACCATGTTATCCAGGAAGTGAAGCCTTGATGCAGTAGTAAGTGCAGGGAAAAAAGCACTTTATGTGCATTTCCCGTAGTAAGTGTATATTGGGGATTTGCATAACTTTTGGGGGGTAATACAATGCTTTAATAAACATTTTCGCCGGACTTCTCCTTTAACTATGCTGCTTGCATGTAAGAGTAGACATCAAATGATGGAGCAGGGAGCTGTAGATTAGAGTCCTCCATTGTATAAGTTCCTACTACCCCATAGGATACCAATACTGTGTCACCTTTCTCAACGGACCAGTAGAAGATGCATGGCCCTACAGTACAGCATGCACACTCTTGTGTCCTTCCAAACGTAGGGCATATACCATTGGCACTACAGTTTCTTGTGGGCTCATACAGCCAGTCTGGTTATACAGCAGCAGTACCGCCTGTAGACTGATTGACCTTTATGTTATGATAAAGAGAAGGAAGAAAATGTCTAGTAGAAACCCCCTCCCCCCATTCCTCCACAGACCTGTCCTAACCTGAATGTGAACAGGAGCAAGCATTGCCTGGTTACAGCATGTGACATATGGCTGCAGCATGATCGAGAAGAATTAACAAGACAGACGGCTTGGCTGCAGCTACGGTGAAGCGTGTGACGCTGCTCAGACCTTCGCTGTAATATTTCCTGGCTAATTAGTCGACTGGTTCCTCCATTTCTGTACAATGTATCAAAGGAATCAGCCTCAGAGAGACTGACTCATTGTTCCTCCTTAAATATTTGTGTGCTGTCTAGGTGACCCTTGATCCACTGTTTTAATCTGCCGAGGCATTGTTGGTTTACATATGTCTCACTCACTCCATGCGTGGGATATGTCCACAGAGATCTAAGTATGAATCCAATTTGTATTCGTCATTTAACTCTTTAAGGTTGCATTGTTGCAGTTACTTGGTTCAATTGCTGCACTTTGGAAAATCACATAGAGTAACATAATAACGGGGTAAGCCCAATGACTATCTCAGCTCTGCTACATCTCTGAAAATACAATACTGATTTCCAGTGCATTTGGTGAGTCCTAACAGGGCTAGATATGCTTTGTATAAAGATAAAGCTTGAAAAATTGAATTTTATCTTACAATTTGGATTGTAACAAATAGAAATTTCTGCACCAAAATCAGTTTTGTGGGAATTCACCCTAAAACAACCCAACAATAATGCAGATGCTAGCAGAAAATAAGTGCCACACCGCATCACATGCTTCTGCAGATAGATAAAATATTTTCCTTATACTGCATAAAAGATACAGTGTGGCCATGCTACCAAAAATAACATAGAGGTGTCCACTCTCACCTTTCTCTTGGATAAGTTAAGAAAAATAATTTTCACACCAGAATATCCTAGCATGAGTCAAAAGGTCTCATTTAGAAAACTATCTTTGTGTCTCCTTGTGGTAATCTCACATCTCATCTATTTAGATTATAGATAAAATTACTCAACAACCGCTTGCTCACAGTTTCCAGGTAGTAACAGTAATTTCTTTCAGCAATGCAAAGAATTTAGAGGGATTGTCAAGCTCTTCCAGATGATATCCATGTTGCTAAACATCCTGGACAACCCCCTCAACGTAGATCTGTAAACAGATGCAACTACAAGGACTGGCCTCTTTTTAGAACTCAAGCCATTTTCATGATTCAGGTTCTTCCCTGTACAGAGACTGAACCCGTGATCATAGAGTACAGCATGAAAAACAGCAATCAGTTTTCTGGGGATCATTCTAGGCTAGCTGGGCTAAGATCTCACTGCCAATCATTTGGGGTTTTCTCAAGTGGTTTGGAGAGTATAGAAGGATGGTATCATAAAGGAAAAACATCCTGGAAAATGGGATTCAATCATTAAAAACAATTAATTGATCACTACTGGATTTGCAGTGAATCAATGTAGTGTGAAATTCAATGGGGCTCCCAGCTCCCGTCGGTCAACATCAGCCAATCTGTACTGCTCATGCACTGATTGGCTGATGGGGACAAACGGGAGTCAGCAGCCTCACAAACAGCCGCAGTGCCGAGCAGGCTCTGGGCCGCGGGCTGCGGGCAACGGGGGGTAAAGGGGCTGGGTTACATACCCCCATTGAACTTCACACTACATGGATTTACAGAAACTTGCAGCGTGAAATCTGCTGCAAATCCAGTACGTGTGAAGCTACCCTAAAGGGGCAGAGGAAGATGTCAGTAATGGGTCTGACGTCATGCAAAGAACACTCAGGGAACTTTAGCAGAATACAGTAAGTCTGACTAGCTTGTCTGAATGTATAACTGGCTGACGAGTGAGATGAGACACCATAAGGCAAAATTTTATCACTGAGAGGTGGGAAACATTTCCTGTAAGTTGGATCTTGATCTTTGGAGGAACATGGCCTGGCCAGATGAATCCAGATCTTTGTGGAGAAACATGGCCTGTCAAACAGATCTAGATCTCTGTGGGGAAACATGACCGATCAGATGGATTTAGATCTTAATAGAGAAACATGACTGGTCAGATGGATCCAGATCACCTGGTGGTATCTTCTCCATAATAAATTGCTGCGGTTCTGAAAACCAAAGGATATGCATCCTATTATTAATTGCTCTAATAGAAAGTGCCGTTCAGATATACCAAAACAATTTATTAGGGTTCTGTATTCATGCCATATTTATTAAGAGCCCAAAACAACTTTTCAATTTTTTCTAATTTACTTGCCAACACTCTACTTGGTTCTTCCCCAACGACATGACTTGCATGGCTGATGCACTGTCAATATGCTGAGACAGTTAGAAAATCTTGACTCCATAAAAAAACCCAAAAAACACAGCTCTGCTACATCTGCACTACCGCCAATCACAACTTCTCCTCTGAATGTGAAAAAGCAAATGGTTACTAAAACACCACACAGGATAAAAGAAATAACACAAGAATATAGAGAAAGAGAGACCTCAATAAATGGGTCATTCAGAGGGAATTGCTTTGGCTCTGTACAATTGGTTTCTGAGAATGGTGGGATCTAGATTCCTGGAAATGATAAGTTTACAATGTGATGTATCAGAATCTGATGGCTGAAGGTAGGTGGCCCAAGTGGATACCTGTTATTCCTCATCTCTATGAACTTATTAAAGTGTAATCATTCCATCTCCCTGTGCTCTTAAATGTGAACTGTTGCCAGTGACCACTCGCCCCCATCCAATGACAATTACTAAATACTTATTTTTGCACATGCAAACCCCCCGAGGACTTGCTCTATTATTATTAACCTGACAAAGGAGTTTTGTCTCTACATGCAGAGTAGCAAATATATGAGCAGTGAATTACTCTGGCTTAGCAACATTTTTAATTAAAAGCACTTCTGAAACTTAATGGACCATGATCAAGCTCTTGGCATGGTTACTCGAGGGTATAAAACTTTGTAAAACTTCTTAAAGGGGTTTTTCTACAGATGGATTATCGTTATCATAGGTCATCATTTTATAATTGGTGTGTGTGTATGTGGGGGTCCGATACTTGAGACCCTGATGATTGTAAAAATGAAAGCAACACATGGGTGGGGCAGCAATTCAGACCCCTCCACTGGCACAAATTTTTATACAAAAATACCAGCACTGCAGCCAATCATTGTTAGGATGGCCACTAGTCTTCGTTCTCTCTCTCCTCCTAATTCTTCCCCTCTGCTTTTTCCCCTTGCTCCTCCTTCTTCTCCGCTTCTTCCTCTTTCTCCTCTTACGTCTTCTCCTCCGCTTCATCTACTTTCTTCTCCTCCTCCTTCTTCTTCTCCTCTGCTTCTTCCTCTTGCTCATCCTTCTTCTCCTCCACTTCTTCCTCTTTCTCCTCTTACTTCTTCTCCTCCGCTTCTTCCTCTTCCTTCTCCTTCTTCTCCTCTGCTTCTTCCTCTTTCTCCTCTTACTTCTTCTCCTCTCCTTCTTCTTCTTCTCCCTTCTCCTTCTTCTTTTCCTCTGCTTCTTCCTCTTGCCCCTAATTCTTCTCTTCCTCTTCTCCTTCTTCCTCTCCTTCTCTTTTTTTTCCCCCTCCTCCTGCTCCCCCTCCTCCACCTCCATCTACAAATCCAAGCAGTTTTTGGGACATACTTCTGCTGTTCCCTTTCCCTGTTCCCCCCAAATTTCCAGGAACCAATAATTTATACTGTAGGAGAACAAAGAAGGCAATAGATCGACAGAAGATGGCGCATGCTGAAGAGCTACTAGATATGAAGACGGCTTGTGGCCCTTTTTATTATACAGATGACATCTCCCCCTTATTATTGCAGTTAAGGGTGTTGACTTTCTGCTAAACGTTAACTCCATTTGATGGCAGATTTGTGTGTTCACAGAAGCAAAACTTTTTTTTTTTTTGCACGGATGGAAGGAGCAAATAACCCATTCAGTTTTGATTAATGCAGATAGACTGCATGAAATACTTTGCATCATTTCAATGCGGCTGGGAGACCATCTTTCCAAGCATGCAATCCTCACAAAGAATTCATTTCTGAAAGGTGTTATGAGAAAATTATTAAAAGGAAGAAACGCATTTCAATCTTATTAAGTCTTCCTTCAGATGGATGAATGAAAATGAAAATTTGCCTTGATTTCTGGGAGAGTTAATGGTCTGTATTCTTTCATTAAGGTAGAAAGATGGTTGAAAAAAATAGGCGCATGTTGTGTTTTAATACACTGGATTATAATTATAGAATTTTTCTCATTCGGAACTCGGAAAGATTTTATGCTAAAGACCTCATTTTACCATCTGCGGCAGTAACGGCGAAGTACGAAGAGGTAAAGACTTGACACTCGAACCAGATATCAAAAATTTGTGAGACTAGACTTGACAGACATCAAAAAAATTTAATGTGAGTGTTCGCCAGTTCATCATAACAAAAAAAAAAAACCTGCCTTATATTGTGTTGGTTCCCCTTTTGCTACCAAAACAGTTGTCAATGGCCAAGGCTTGGACTCTACAAAACCTATGATATCTGGAACCAAAATGTCTCACTCTCAGAATCACTGTCAGTCTGGGACCCAGGAACACAGGACAAGTGATGCCCTATTGTGGGCACCCGCCCCGCTGTCCCTTCCTTTTGGTGTGAACGGCTCCTTAGCAGGCTGGCCCCAACTTGAAGACCGATCACTGAGCTAAATAAGTGGAAGACTAGAAAAGGAAAAGACAAAACAAAACAAACACAATATCTCAGGGTCAACAAACCAGGTCAGAATCTATCGGTCGTCGCTGTATAAAATCAGAAGGGGGATAGTCGGAAGGTCAAGTCAAAATAAGGAAAACCAGGCAATAACAATCAGTATATAACGCTAGCCTAGTTACACTCAAAAAGGCTCTATCGCAGGCTAGGAGGACACTGAGGAGAGTATATTTATGGAGAGTCCCAACCCCAGAGCGTGATTGGGGCTAAGACTCCAGCTCCCAACAAAACACAGAGCTGACTGGAGCTGGCCACCAGTCAGTCAATTACAAGAGAGAGCACCTGTGCCGATCACCGCCCCCAACTGCAGCAAGAACAAAGGACGCTGCTGCCGCTCCCCTGCCTACTGTCCGGGCTGGTCATCAGGTGCCATCTCTATCTCTACTTTGGTGATCCCTCCCAGTCCTGCAGTGATGGTGTCTTCTACTGTACTTCATTCAAATAATCACTTTGGACAATTACTGTCTTCAGAAGTAATGCTTGCACGTATGGTGCGAGACATCTGTGATCGACCAACAAAAACTTAAGAACTGTATGTGATGTCATTGCTGCACCACCAGAACTATGGTACTAACATTGCAGA
Organism: Dendropsophus ebraccatus; assembly: GCF_027789765.1. Classification (NCBI taxonomy): domain Eukaryota; kingdom Metazoa; phylum Chordata; class Amphibia; order Anura; family Hylidae; genus Dendropsophus; species Dendropsophus ebraccatus. The sequence continues at coordinate 12,995,785 of NC_091457.1, forward strand.
GAAGCAATGGCTATCTTTTAATCTACTGTACACATGTCTTAGCATGTCCTGTATAGGTTTTTGTAACCAAAATACTGCCACCATGTGCTTGGATGATCACATGACATGCTAAGGCATTTAAATATGTTGGTCAATCGGGGGTTGACATGACACCTAATTGTTTTGACTAAAGAGGACACTGTGGCTTGCACTCAAAGTCAGCACCCCCATTGGAGTGCCCTACAGGAAATGAGCAGAGAGCAGCTCCTGCCTAGTCCCTCAGTGTACTGTAAAGGAGCAGGGACTCCTGCCTTTGATAGGTGTCAGTGTTCCTCTAGATACTTTTCATGGGTGATCTCAGGCACTTCTGAACCTAAATCCGGATCATATTCCCAAACAAATCTGACAAATAAATTTGGCGAATTAGATCAGAAACAAATTTTGACAAGTATCCTAAAATCTCAGAATACCCCTTTAATTTTAATATAGGGCCCCTGGGTATATGGAGGAACCAAGAACCCCGTTTTTTGCCCTTCCCTTAAATCAGACAAATCCATTATTTGTGATCCCCCCCCCATGTTTTCAAGGTCAATTTTTATATATTTTTTTGTCAATGTGAAAAACGATAAATGAATTCAGATCCGAATGGCCCCTTTCATGGCAATCACATCATTTCTACCTTTTTTCCCCTCTTACCATTGAAGTAATAATCAATTTAATTTCACTTACAGACATTTATTACAATGAAAAGTAAATTACGTGATATGATATCACAATAAATTTATTTGTCATAATATTTATCGGAGTAATTGAGGACATTACGGTACTAAGAAGCCTCAATAGTTACATTACAAGCTATATTTCATGTTGGTGTCTGACTATTCATTAAGAATTATCTAATTGCCAGAAAATAAGATGAAAGGCGGTAAGATTCTAAGAATATTGTTTATATTCTGAGGAAATAGATTAATGAGAAGCAAAATAAACATTTTCAGAACTATATTGAGACAATTGGCACAACAAGTTGATGCCCATGAGGTCCTGATATCTAACCATTCATGAAGATTCTTCTAAACCCAATACCAAGGGATCCAATCACATCCAACCTTGCCATTGAGCTAGCAAACATTGCTAATATATCTAAGTATGCAAAAAAGGGGTCCGTGGAGCCTAAGTTGCGAGTCTCAAAACACAGGAATAGCCAGATATCCCTCTCTTCAGAGAATGAAGCCTATATAATACACCTAAGCACAAACTACCCAAACCTACAACTGTTGACTTGGTCCCTGCCCAAAATGCACTGAAAATATACTTTTGTGTATTCCTGAGCTGAATGCAAATTTGGCTCAAGCAGGCATCAAGCGGTCCCTGCATCCCAAATAGTCATGGTCCTGGGGCTGGCCAGTGCTGTAATCACATTTATTGTAACATTACACAGAGGCTAGGTTGGGTTACATAGTTAATTACATAGTTAATATGGTTAAAAAAGACACATGTCCATCAAGTTCAACCAAGGAGGGGATGGATACAGGGAAGGGGGAGGGGTGATAGGTTCTATACATATGCATTTATATTATTTTGGTCTAAGAACTTGTCTAGGCCGGTTTTGAAGCCCTCTACTGTTTTTGCAGTGACCAGATCCTGTGGTAGACTGTTCCACAGATTCACAGTTCTCATGGTAAAGAAGGCGTGTTGCCTCTGGAGACACGCCAGAGAGGTGTGATCACGGCCAGCTGGCCAGCTCCAGGACTGCAACTACTTGGGATCCAGGGACCTTCCAGATGTCTACTTGAACATTAAAGGGAACCAATCACACACAAATTGGCCATAAAGATAAGGAAACGTGCTGGTACATCAGCCAGCACGCTTCCTAACCATCTCCCTGTACCCTCCGTCCCATAAACATTCAGCCCGCAAAGTTAGTTTAATAGTGTCCCGCGCTGTATGCAAATTACCATCTAAGTAGTCAAGGTGGGCGGGCGGCTGGTTAAGTAGTCACGGTGGGCGGGGGCTTCGTCATGTAGTCACAGGCTCCTGGGCCGCCTCCGGTGCTGTAATCACGCCCCTCCGGGCGTGTTGTAAAGCGGCTCCTGGTGACGTCACTCGGGGGGGCCGGCATTGCACGTCGGCCACACCGACATCTTTACTAAGCTGCGCATGCGCAGTGCAGCCTGAGAAGACGCTGCTGTACTGCGCTTGCGCGGCGTAGTACAGCAGCGGCTTCACCCACTGTACTGCGCATGCGCAGCTTAGTAAAGACGTCGGCGTGGCCGACGTGCAATGCCGGCCCCCCCGAGTGACGTCACCAGGAGCCGCTTTACAACACGCCCGGAGGGGCGTGATTACAGCACCGGAGGCGGCCCAGGAGCCTGTGACTACATGACGAAGCCCCCGCCCACCGTGACTACTTGACCAGCCGCCCGCCCACCTTGACTACTTAGATGGTAATTTGCATACAGCGCGGGACACTATTAAACTAACTTTGCGGGCTGAATGTTCATGGGACGGAGGGGACAGGGGGATGGTTAGGAAGCGTGCTGGCTGATGTACCAGCACGTTTCCTTATCTTTATGGCCAATTTGTGTGTGACTGGTTCCTTTTAAATATGTTTTTCGGGCATATCGAACAGGAGCCCATGCAACAGATATATTGGGAAGTGCCTGCAAATGTGTAATAACAATGTTTGCTAGCTTAATAACGATGATTGGTTCCCTTTATAGTTCCACAATCAATAACTATAAAAATGATGTGTCAAGCATTATGAAGCCAGTGGCATGCTTCCAATACAAGACCATGACGTAACTTGTACATCCATTTCCCCTGCACCTCTCTCACTGTTCTTAAAGTCGGTATTGCTGTAACATTGAGTTGCTTATCTCATCCCGGAAAAAATTAACAATGGGATTGTAGATATGGGCAGGACATAGTTGGGGTCCCAGTTGTAGCAGTCATAATGTAGAAGTTTGGCCATTGTTGAAAATCTTTTCCCCTCTGAATTATTACTTTTGCTGGTTGCTCTGTTATAGCAAATATGCAAAAATACTGCTGAGACACCACCACATGCTAGCCAGACATTCCTCTGGGAAGGAAAAACCAAGCCAAGGGGTTCTCCAATCAAGGAAACCACAATAAAAAAATGATTGAACTTGCGAAATACCTCAGCAAGGTATCCATTCACAGACAGCTGTTTCGGGGTATTTGCCCCTCATCGGATTCTGGTTACTTGGAGCTAAGCCTAGACAGGAAATTCAAGAGAATGATGATTGACCTCAGGGATATTAACCAAAACACCACAGAGACACCATGTGAGAAACATGTGATGGTGTCTCTGCAGTGTTTTGGAAGATCTCCCTGAGGTCAACCATCATGTTTTTTCGTAGCAGACCTCAATACCAGGCTGTGGGAGTCGGCTTAGAGAAGACCCCAATGAGATCTCTGAATCGGTGTGTAGCCAGTGTGTAAACATTTGGGGTGGAATGGGCACTCCAACTGGATTTGCTGATTTTGGGCAGAGATAAATGATTGTGGAGACACCATGTCAGGAATATGACTTTGCGCTCCTCGGTCCGTGTTGGGTGGTCGAGAAAGCGCTAAGACTCTGGTTGTTTTTGGTTTGCAGTCATGTGTCTGAATGCTGTCTTAGCTTCCCAGCCACACCCACATTGCCTATTACACTCTGGCAGGGGTTAATCCTTCTGAAGGTCTGTCCAGCTGAGCTGGGTACTGAGATCAGGGCTGATTCAATCAGCTGCCGGACCCAGTCCCTGATCCCAAGTAAATAGCAGCAGGCTGCTCATTTCCCTGCTGGCTATTGAGTGTTACTCAGCTAAGCACTTGACCTCTCCTGGTTATATTACGTCTGTTGTCTCACCCATTGCTTGATCTTTCTACCTGCTTTGTCTGCTGCCTGCCCTGACCTCCTTGCCTGTCCCCATCTCTCCTTCTGCCTTACATTTTTCTACGTGGCTGACCCAGACCGAAGACTCTTCTTTATTGTGTTTGTTTTGTCTGTCTTTGTTTTGTGTATCACTTAGTGTAGGACAGGGACCGTCACTGTGGTTGTCTGTGGCTTTTTAGGGCCATTGTGGCAAGTAGGTAGGGACAGAAGGTGGGTTCTAGTTGCTAGGGCTCACTCTCTTGTGCTGTTCCCTACCTTGGTCCAGCGCTTTCCTGACACACCATCTTTGTATACCATGCTAGTGATCAAGACTTAGATGACAACTGAAGACAGAAGCTCAACTAGAACTGGTACCAAGAAACAAATTAAGCCTTATTTGATCTGGCTGTGAGTGTCGACTTAGAGAAGACCCCAATTGGATCTCTGAATTGGTGTGTAACCAGTGTGTAAACATTTGCTGTGAAATAGGCATCCCAATTAGATTTGCCAATTTTGGGTGGGGATAGATCATTGTTGAGACACCATCTTTGTATACCATGCTAGGCATCAAGACTTAGATGAAAACTGAAGCCAAAAAGTGAACTAGAACCAAGAAATGGGTTGAACCTTATTTGATCGTAACATAGCATCTAGATACATTTTGTCCAGAACAACAATCCAGTCCTAAAACCCAAACCCCCACCAAGCTCAACCCCATTAGTGCACTATTAGTTGAGCCGTATCAAATAAATGGCATAAGTGCCCCTTTAAAACAATCACTTTTAATTGGAAAAGGACTCTCAGCAGGTTCTTTAATGCGTAAATGCTTCCCAATAAATGGATGAGGGACTCGAAAGGCTGCAGGAGCCTAAGAGCTCGGCGCACATAACTAGAATAAATCTTTCCTCACCATAAATAAATCAATTTAATATGATAATTAGTGCAGGAAGCAACAACAAAAACATCCTATTACCGGACTCGACGCCGCCATTCATACTATTCAGCTTAATTTAATTTACACAATACAAAACTTAGAGTTGAACAAATCGACCTTATGTTGAAAGTGCGGCCTTGGTAAGATACTATTAGGCATCAGCCGCGGTAATGTAAGTAAATGATTCCTTCACCCACTCAATCCATTAATGGGCAATCAAGGAGAAAAGTTGTTAAATTAAGATTGCTTTTACAATGTTTTGTGCTCGAGTCCTAATACGCGGGATATGTTTATGTGGAAGAGGTAATTCTTCACTAAAGAAAACCGCCGAAAATAAAACCTAAAGATTCCTCTTCTAATACACAGCTGGAGTCTTTTCATGTTTAATAAAGATTTCTGACTTTGAATTAATGTATGGAAAAAAAACAACAGCACAAATTTAGTGAGAATTTTTTTTTTGTCGCCAATACACATAGAAGGGCATAAGGACTCACGGAGAACTCTTTTAGGCTGTGTTTTTGCAAAAAAAGGATGAAAAAATTATGGAAAAACAGATGCATTTGTGTGTATCCATTTTGATCCACTTTTCCATTGACCCATCCATTTTTTTTTTTTAAGTCCAATAAATCTGTTTTTCCAATCTGTTTTATGTAAAAATTACAAAGATGTAGTGTGAACCCAGCCTTACGGGTCTGCTTAGCACCCATTTATGGAGCCATAATGTACCACTTTTATGGAGGCATACAGATTTTGTATGAAATGTATTAACAACTGAAGTTGTGGATCTGCTGTACCACCACTAGTGATGACAAAGCCACACCAAGGAGCGGAGTCTAAGGGCCACTGGTTTTTACCAGTGTCTACCACAGGGTGGGTTTGACTCACTGTGGCAGTTGACCGCCAGGTCCCTACCCCTGGCTTGGTTTGCTAGCGGCAATGGGCGAGGTGCAGCTGGTGAGACGTAAGCCAGTAAGCTGGGCAGTAAGGCAGGCGGAAACACAGCAGGACTTACAGCTAGAACCAAAGGCAGCAGGAATCAGGAACAGCAGGAACCATGGGCAGGACCCACAGGCCGCAGACATGGGGCAGGAATCACAGGCCAATATTTTTACCCCTTGTTGAGCACTGGGAAAGCCCTGCACTCTGATGTCACATCTCTGGTATAATGATGGGACACACGCAAGCCTCTACCGTGTACAGTACATGATACTTTTTTTATATTTACTCCAAGATTCTTCTGCCTGTAGAGAATTTGGGAGAAAAACGTTGATATATCACTTCCATTGTATGGTAATGTCACCTACACACAGTCACAGATCTATCTGTTGAAAAGCCCTGAGGTCTGATGTCATTTCTAGTACCATGATGATATCTACACACAGAAGTATGACATCACAGTTTGAGTTGAAGTTTAATATTTCTATTGGCTGTTGAGGACCGGGCTCTGATTTCACACTCCTTCTATGGTGACATCATCTACACACAACTCTACCCTGTACATGAGACCTCAGTACAGTTTATCCCCAATACTCTTAACTGCCTATTGAGACGTATGAAAGACTTCAGAATAGAAGGATTTAGAGGTATTTATCTATGACACCTCACAATGAGTCACCGGAGCAGCCACGAGGTAGGGAAAGCTAATGGTATGCTGGGCTGTATATATAATGATATGTTGGGCTGTATATAGAATGGTATGTTGGGCTGTATATAGAATGGTATGCTGGGCTGTATATAGAATGGTATGCTGGGCTGTATATAGAATGGTATGCTGGGCTGTATATATAATGATATGTTGGGCTGTATATAGAATGGTATGCGGGGCTGTATATATAATGATATGTTGGGCTGTATATAGAATGGTATGTTGGGCTGTATATAGAATGGTATGCTGGGCTGTATAGCTAGAGGTATAACAAGTAGGAAGAGGGAGACTGTGATCCCGCTGTATAGAGCTCTAGTGACATCACATCTGGAATACTGTGCCCAGTTCTGGAGACCTCACCTACATCGGGATACTGATAAAATAGAACAGGTCCACAGACGGGCTACAAATACGGTGGTGGATGTCAAGCATAAAACATATCAGGAGAGACTAAAGGATTTGAATCTGTATAGTCTAGAGGAAAGAAGAGAAAGGGGGGACATGGTAGAAACCTTTATATATGTTGCAGGATGAAATAAAGTTCAAGAGGGAAGAAAGTGAACTCAAAAAGAGGACAACATCTGAGGTTATTTAGGGATCAGAAACAACACAAGAAAATATGACTTTACTGAAAGAGTGGTAAATGCTTGGAACAAACTTCCAGCAGATGTGGTTGGTAAATCTACAATAACAGAATGTAAACCTGCCTGGGATAAGCATATATCTACCTTAGATAATAAGAAGGGAAATACTAATACTGTCGCAACAGAATACGCCCTGACTTGTGCCTGCTGGATGGCGGGTGTAGAAATCTACACCTGCTTCTGCCACGATTTACTCCTGTGAACAGGCATAAATCATAGTAAATCAGGTCACGCCTCCTCCCCCCCTTGATGCCCATTGGGTCACGGCAAGCATACGCCAGGGAGAAGGGACAATTCTGCGCCTTCTCCCTGGCACCAATTGTAAATGTGCATTGGACAGCTGTCATTCCGTTGACTTCAATTATAATTTGGTAATAACTGACGTGATTTAAAAAAAAACAAAAAAAAAAAAACGGACGTCTTTTCTCTCTCTCTCTCTCTCTCTTTTTTTTTTTAACAGTGTAGTATAGATTTATTTGTCTTAGGAGCTAAACACTTGCCAACATGTAGGATTACAGACATATATGGGGGAGATTTATCAAACATGGTGTAAAGTGAAACGGGCTCAGTCGCCCCTAGCAACCAATCAGATTTCACCTTTCATTTTCCAAAAAGTCTGTGAGGAATGAAAGGTGGAATCTGATTGGCTGCTAGGGGCGACTGAGCCAGTTTCAGTTTACATGATGTTTGATAAATCTCCCCCATAGTATGAACAGATTTGCCAATTTTGATAACAACCATTGTGGGTATCAGCACCAGGCGAGCTCAGCCAGATGCCAGGACTTGGTAGCCAGGGGCCAAAAGCCAAGGGGCCCATATACACTTAATCCAGGCCAGCAGATCAATGTGATGAATTAGTGACTAAATTGATTTCTACTATGCAACCAACATTGATATTTAGGCGGACATTAAAAAGAAAGTTTTACGCCCACGTCCTTGTCCTTAATCCTCATCCTTTAATTATTGCATTTTGCATCCTAATCTCCAGAGGAATCTGCACCGCTTCCCTTTGTTTCTTCAGGAATCATTCTGGGCAGGCTCCAGCCGAAAGCTGTGAAATACAAGTCCTGGCCGGATATTAAATTCAGCCCTTTCCAATGTTAACATGTTCATAATAAGCTGTCTGGTGATTATAAAGAAAGCTGCTCTCTACCTCTGTCCCAGCCGTGTATATCAGTGGTTTTGTGTTGCCGCTATTGCATTGTGTTCGGCTGCTCCTTCTTTGAACGATACAGATGGCCTTTTGGAAACAGAGTCATTTGTCTTCGGAATTAAATAATTGGTTTTAACAACTCGAATAGTTGGTCATTTATCAGCTTCATCTCAGCTCTGTAGAATATACCTGAGCAGCCACAATGGCGCCACAAAGCTCTTAACTTGAGAAGAGGGTTTTTCCAGCTTTATATTGTGTAACTATGAATTGAACTTTCATACAAGTTCACTCCTATCTGTTTTCTCTTCGCAGCTTGTTTTATGTAACGCAGTCTGATCACGACTTCCCGCGGAAGGTCTATCGCTTCCATTTAATTATATTGTGTTCTATCATGTCTATTATGTCACAGTCATCTGTGACCAGGGGCTCAAAATAACATTTCTCTTACAGTAAGTGATTGAATCAGCCAATAAACTTAATGTCTCTGTTTTCTACTCTAATGTCGGCCCCGATTTCTTCTTGATACACAGACAGATGTGTCCATCCTTACCTTTGCCTGAATTAAGTTAAGGACTCCAATTTATTGATACAATAAAATATTGTGATATGCTATCAAAGGCTTTACATTCACATCACAACCACTAGGAGGACACATAAAGACACATATCGCATAAACATCTCCTGACAAAGTATCACAAAATCATGTTGTTTACTCTAAAGTAATCATCTTGTGACATACATTTTTGGGTTATGTTGTGGAAAGGTAAGGAGGGACACATCTGTATTATATAACCTTACAGTCCTTGCACCTTTTCTTCTTGCCTTTTGCCATTTGGTGGGAGGTTCCAAAACATGTCAGTGCAGTATAGACATGTGGTATATTATATAGTGAATTTCCCATCGTCAGCACCTGTACAAGGCGCTGTGTGATTTAAAGTGAATCCCCCTCCCTCATAAATAATATAGAATACGTATTGAGGTTTTACAAATGTCTCCATCCTTATTATTCCTTTGCAAAGGACTCATGATACAATTTCACAACATGCTAACAAAACACTTAACAGGCTGAAACTGATGGGGGGCCTCGCCTTACATATAGCATAAACAACTCCCAAATGAACATTGTAAAATGATATACTGAGTCAAAAGGAAAGGTTTAAGGTACTTATCCAGGGTTCAAAAAATATGGCCACTTTCTTCCAGAGACAGCAAAACTCCATTCACTTCAATGGAACTGTGTTGGAAAACCCCACCCAAACAGGTGTCAAGACTCGCTCTGGAATAAAGTGGCCACGTGTGTTGGCAGCCAGGGGTGTGTTGGAACATACTAAAAAAGTATACTTACCTATTCCAGCGATGCCTTCCCGATATCACCAATATCACGTACTCTCTTGATTTTTTGCCCCCTTAGCCAATCAGTGATTGGAGTGGGGCAAGGCTGCAGTCACAGACTGGCTGAGTGGGCAATCCATCAGCCAAGCAGTAGGAACTAGGTCTCGGACCTACCAGGAAGCCAAGTAAAAATGACTTTCGATGGCTGCACATAAAAGGTGAGAGTATGGCTACGAGGGCATTAGACGGATAAGTATACATTGTTTACTATATTCCTGCACCCCCCTGCTTGCCTGATTTTTAAATTTTATGTGACTAATTGTTGTTGTTATTTGTTATTTTTAAATTTAATTTATTTATTTTTTCACGGTTTTATCTGTATTTATTTTTATACCTTAATGTCCCATTTTTGTACGCCTCTTTTTGAACATTTTTGCTTTCTCCGGTGTGAACATGCTGACCTTTTGAATTTATCCTCCTAACATTTTGTCGATCACAAGGTATTTTTGCTTTAAAAACATTTTAAACAAAAAAGAAATCACTTTAAAAAAATGTCTTTATACAGTATCCCCACCATGAGCTGAGTCCCTGTTGGGAGTTTGGAAGTTCAGTGGGTTTATTATTGTGTTGCGCTGCACCAAAATTACATGTGCCACAATGTACTATACAACACAAGAATAACCACACACAAAAAAACTGTACTATTAACCCCTGGATGACCACCCACTGTCTTTTGAAATTGCTACAATAGAGGGAAAGGGGGGGGGGGGTCAAGTGGCTCTGGCACTTTCTTTTCTTTCTTTCTTTTTTTCTTTTTTTTTTCTTTTTTTTTGCTAAACTACCCCTTTATGGGGTTAATAGCTTCCTGGCAAAAGTATGTCTTCAATTTTTAGATTAGATTGGATTAGAACAAAGTATTATTACTGGGTTCAATGTATTTATAGGATGCATTTAGCTCTTCAGCTCACCCTAGTGGCAGCTGAAGGTACTAAGAATTTTATAATTGAACCCTATTACCATTTAAGGGAATTTGAAACTCTTCTTCAGGAAACCAAAGCCCAGTAGATATATATTGTAAAATTAATCAGTACAAAATTTTAATGAAAAGGGACAAAAGGTGAACATCCGTTGTAAGCTTTTATATACTTTAACCTCATTTTCCATATGACCTGTCAATAAGACGCTGAGATTCTTCTATCTGGTCACGCGCACTAGCAATTCAGACCTTTCAGAATAATAAACACTATTATTGGTGTATCCACTTTTAGTGTTTTAGCTCCTGCAGATGCAGTAAAGCTGAAATCAATACTTTTTCCATGAATTTCAACTATATTCCTGCATAGCGCACATAAAATCTACACATAAAACAATATATTCATAAAATAGTATAAAAGGAGAAAAAAAAACCCTAATCTTTGTCTTGTGAAAGGAATTGTTCGACGTGGTGTCACAGTGAAATATTTTATATTTCATATAGATGTTTTGAGAGAAAGATCAAGGAGAACAATGGTAAAGGTCAGATTTCCACCAGGTTTGGAAGGTCATAGGATATAAGGTAACCACAGTTGATGTAGGGTCTGTTACCAAGTTTCAAGATTCAAGTTATCCATTGACATAACCTAGTAGCCATGTGGCCCAGTGGACAGTCCTGATCTGTTATTGGTGAGAACATTTTTGTACTCATACAGGAGCAGGGAGTCCTGTAAAAGGCAGGTGTCCCTGCTTGTGTACCCCAAACAGCCCATTTCTGTATTTGTATCTCATCTTTCGCTCATTACATTTACTTACTGTACCTGGTGCTCTGCACCCACCCCACTACTGCCGCTCCCTTCATTTGAAAGGTGTCCCTACTTCTGTACACTGAGCAGCCCAGAGGTAAGTGGTAATGTATTATGTATTTCAGCTTTTGCTTGCTACATTCACTTAGCCAGGTGCTCTAAAACCAGCCTGGTACTGTCACTGCCAGTGTTTTGTACAGGAACAGGAAATTTTGACAGGAGTCCCCGCACCTGTATATAATTTGCATAGACAAGCATAAGGCAATCTGGGGTAATTGGGGCACTCCTGAATCCAAATTGAGATATAAGTTTGAACTGACAATCAATTTTATTTTATTATTTAAATCTTAGAATATTTGCCCATTCGACCCCAATGAGCTTCATCCATTACATATCCTATAATAGTTCCTTTGACCTTTTGAGCACTATTAGATCTGAAGTGCAATACAGCTACAGTAGCTTCAGAAGAAAAAAAATTGTCCACAATGGACAGTTCCTTTATATAAATCTTAACTCATGCCATAAGACTATTGAAGGAGTTAAAAAAAACTCCAAGGTACTGCTGGCAGAGCTGGGATCTTCTATGGCATAATAATCAGAAATGGAGATTAGTCTCACAATCCAATTCCGGTAAATAAAAGACAGATTTATTTTTGTTAATAGTACTATTATTAATATTGTTTTGACCAACTGTTGCGGTGCTGTCAACCGTTGAGTTGAGTGACAGGTGTGTGTTGGCGACGTCCTTGGTTGTCTGCACAACAGCAAACTACTGATGGCTTAAATATGTATTCAGATCCGCAACCATATGGTAAGTCACACAAGATGCTTCATCACAACATTCATTTTTATTACCCTTTGATTTTCAGTTTTTCCTCATCTAAAAGATTATATCAAATGCTTCTGCTAAGACGACACATAAATCCACATAATTTGCGGCATGGGCTTTTATTTTTTGGGAAAACATAGTAAAATATATAACTCACTTAAGGAGAATTTAGGCTTCCATTGCAAGGGGATGACATATGCATGAGCTCGCCATGGTAATTACTCAGTATGGACTATGGGGTTGCGTCATGATGATGACCCCTGTCTATGTGTCTCATTAGGTCATATGGTGGTTATAAAGAAGATTCAATTCTGAATACCCCTTTTATGAGCCAGAATCAACATCTGGCTCTCATCTGGTGGACTCCAGCCATGGATTCCATGGTCTACTTTAGGGCTTCTACATGTCTCCAGCAGGACCTGCCTAAATGGAGAGGTCCAACTGGTAGATGATCCTTAGAATGGACATATTTGGAAAAAAAATAGTCTCTGATGAGATAACACCTTTAAGAAAATAGATTAATAAGACCACTTTATGAAGACAACCCTCTAATCCAGAGCAGATTTCAGATTTTTAGTCCACTATATATAATGCATAGTGACAACCCCTTATAAGAATACTGTTATGTGGTCTCCTCAAAGAGGTTTCCCTGTAGCCTGTTAGAGAAATAAGTAACTAAATGGGGACCCCATTTAAGGACTTCACCTAAATGAAGAGTGTTTGCTTTAGAGGACCTGGTTAAGCCCAAATATTACACGGACAACCAAATGTCTTGGGGGGGTTTTGGGGGTTGGTTAAAGGGCATGTTGAAAAAGCACTGATGGTGGTCTAAACTCCAAACATATTTAGGAATTCTCTTAAAGGGATTGTTTGGAAACAAAATTCTTAATAGCTGGGGTGGTATAAAAATAAGCATGCTCTTCTCATCTCCACTGGTCCACCAAAACTGGGGGATGTGGAGACTCACAGTTATTCAACGGTCTCTTGGCCTCACAGCCAATCAATGGCCTCAATGGTGTCCTACCTCAGTCACTGATTGGATGACTGGATGGGTCCTGTGCGGTCAGAATGGCACAGAAACGAGACATAGCGGAGACCGGTGGAGGTGAGTGATCATGAGTGTGGCAGCAGAGCAGGGGACTAGTGGAAGTGAGTATAGTACTTTTATTCCACAGAAGGTAAAAACAGATTTGTTTGCATATTTCTGGACTCTTCTGAGGCTGTAGAGCATTACATACCTGCTTTCATACCTATCGATCTATGTAATTTCCAGTCTCCTTCCTAAATGACATCCATATGGCATATTGGGTTGGGGTTAATATTATCGAAGGGTTCTATTGAGTTACTTCACATGTATTAGAAGGAAAAAGAAGTGTATACCTATAGCCAATCAATATTCCCTACATATACCCTTATATCAATGTGTTATCACAATGTGCACCACTACCTTCAAAAGTCAGCCAGTAGGCATCTTCAAGGCAGCAAATTGACCTTCTACACAAGCAGGAAGACAAACATTATTATTCTCTGCTCTAAGTCGACATAGACCACAATGGTATCTCGATAACACAGCTACCTGTAGTAGACTGAACATGAGGAAAAGATCTGAGGCTTCTCCTCCAGGGCAGCAAACATCAACCATCCTGCCTGAGCCCGGCAACGCTTGAGCGTCTCCACGACTATTTCCATAAATATCTCTCACATCTACACCACTAAACAATTCCTGTTTGAAGCACTTTTCAGAAAACATCATGTGTCGTGTTCTTTGGGACTCTAACATCATGGCAGCACATTGATTTTGTGTCATGGAAGATGACAGGTCTAGGATAATGACATTCATCTATATAGACTACAACAGTCATTCATAAACCGGATGAGTTCTGCATCGCTGCTCCAGGAGCCAAAGCTGGATATGAACATGTTTCTGACGGAGGAGAAGAGAGAATTATCTATCTATCTATCTATCTATCTATCTATCTATCTATCTATCTATCTATCTATCTATCTATCACTAATATAGGTCTTCTCCTCTGTAAAGATCTAGTAATAGACCCTAGTGGCATCTGATTGGCTCCAAAATCCCCACCATAATTTCACGCACATACAGTATAGAACATAGACCCCTTACATTTCACGAGACTCATTTATTAGCTCCTTCTTATCACCATCTCATCTGTATAATCGTTTTACAAATTATACTAGAGCTAAGGGGATAGTATTTCTCCTCGTGGAGACGACCATGTGGCTTAGGGAGTCTTTTGGGCTAGGAAATGTTCCCTGTGATGCATATATGCAAATTGCTATCCAGTGTCTTCTATTGGATGTACAGTAGTTATCTAAATGTCTTACTGCTAAAATAGGCTTTTAAACATGGCTATGCTGTCTGGGAAATGAGTATGCAAATTAGCTCTCTAGTGACATCTATTGGAAGTGGCTATCCAGTAAGTAAATATCTGAAAATATACCATCGGTCATCAAGAAATGGTATATATGGTGAAACAATAAACAAGGCCTTAGTGCTTGCTTGCACATGCTACACTATACCAACAGGCTACTGAGTCAATGACAAGCATAAGGAGCTGGCACTAAAGACAAGGGGAGTTGAATTACAGGGTGGGAGGAAGGAATTATTCCTCTACTTCCTTCATATCTGGACAGTCCATGACTATGTACACTATGATTCTTTCCCCAGATCGGCATTAGGTCACAGCTGATGTATCCATGTTCTGGTGTCAACTGCTACTGCACACCAATCTGGGGAGAAGGGCATAGTGATAGCTTCCCTACCTGTATAGCTTGTTCGTTAGTGCCACCTATTGGAAGTAGCTACTCACTAAGTCAATGTCCAACCCCTAAATGATAGGGATCATCCATCAAATGAGAATCTCCATTTTTTATGTGATATCTAGCTGATCTCAGAGGGTTTGACCACTGGGGTCTCTCGTGATCTTGAGAATGAAGACTAGTTCAGCAAACCGGTTTTACAACATTCCCAGAACGTTCAACATTTGATTCCCTGTGGCTGCAAAAGTTGGATGCAGCCCTAGGGCTGCCAGAGAAACATGGTTACAGCCTATGCCCCTGATTTCTAGGACTCCCTAGGGCGGTATTCAACCTTTGCAGCCGCGGGGAACCCAATGCTAAGCATTTGGTTTGGAGAATCCAAAACAGTTTAACAGATCCACCCAACACTAATGAAGACCCCAGTCTCCCGAATAGCATAAGGGCACTTCCCATCCTTTTATTCTCTATGGGAACTGAACTGTACTTTATGGGTCCTATAGCGAGTAAACAGAGAAGTGTGAGACTGGGGTCCCCATCCCCCCTTTAAAGATAAGTATAACCTTTAAAAATAGATGCAGTCTATAACAAACCTTCCTTTACCTTCCTGACCAGAAGGAACTTGTGAGGAACTAGGAGACATCCTTGACCCTTGGCCTTTGATGTGGGTTTGAAAGGAAGTGTTTCTCCTTATAGGCCAAGCAATGCTTATTGGGAAACAGTATGCAAATTAGTTGTCGTTCTAGTGCCCCCTACTCAGTAAATCAATGACCAACCCATTAAAAAAACCTTAAAAAACGAGAGCGCCGCTTTATTCTTCGGGAGGAGCGGCACTCTGCAAAGAGTTTACAACCTCTCCCATAAGAGATAGGAGATACCTTCGAACCTGCTTGACAAACATGTAATCACTATGTCCTCGCTACGGAGTTTCCTGTTTACGTATACATAAATGTGTTTTGTTTCACTGTGTAGTTTCTTCTGTGTTGTTTTTATTTTTTTCATCCGACAGAGCGTAAGGCCTCGCACTCTTCAAAGGGAGATCAAACAATCAAACAAAAAGGGAGAGATTATTCAGCTAGAAAGATAATTAACCCAAAGCTGTCAGCCCCCCCGGGGTCCTCTTTGCCCGTTCCGAGAGGAAGTTGAGGTGCGATGGCTCTGACAATGTATCGCGCCAGATACAACAATCTGCTTTTTCCAATTCTCTCTACAGTCGTCATGGCAAAACAACAAAAAAAAGCTGCACTCTGGAAAACAAGAGGAGCTCTTTATAAAATCAATAACGGAAGCCAGAACACTCAATCACACTCAATATGAAACTGCCAAAACAATTTTATCTACTGATCCGTCCAATGATTGTAACTCAAAATTGTTTAATTTCACTGGAACGTTGTGTTTATTCAGAGGGGACAGGTCTATGGCAGCGGATAATGAACAGTGCAAGTGGATCAAGGCATTATCCGGGCTGCCTCTCTCAATGTACTATATGAAGTCATCCCTGGATGAGACGTTGGAACGAGAAATGTAACGTAGGGGGAGAAATCTTGGCAAAAATGGTTATTGTAGGTCTATAATTTCAACCCAAAATAAGAAAATAAAAAAGCTGAAAACTAATAAGGTTAAAGGGGTTATCCAGCGCTACAAAAATATGCCCACTTTTCCCCCTACTGTTGTCTCCAGTTCAGGTGCAGTTAGCAATTAAGCTCCATTTACTTCAATGGAAGTTTCAAAACCCCACCCAACCTGGAGACAATAGAGGGGGAAAGTGGCCATGTTTTTGTAGTGCTGGATAACCCCTTTAAAGTCATAGAAAGGTCACAAGGTCTATATCATGGGTGGAAGGCTTCTTCATAGGACGCCTGGTTCTGGTGGCCAAAGGAGCCTATAGAGAGTAGCACAGTGCATGCATCTTTGGTAGAAAGCAGTGCAGTACATGTAGTACATGCATCTTTACATATGCAGTGTCCAAGACCAGGCTGTCTGTTTCTCATATTAAGTCTACCTCTGTTGCTATAGCCATGCCTGTCCTGGAAACTATATGCACTGCAACTGTTTGCTGTATAGTCCCTATAACTCTTAGGTTCATGTATATTTCTGTGTATATATCTGTACAGTGGTATGCAAAAGGCTGCTGATCACGTGACCATGCCCCGTTACCATGGTACTTCCAATGGCCGTCGAGCTTTGGCCAGGGGTTACCATGTGGCTTCCTCTTGCAAGTCAGTCTATTCCCTGCCACAGAGGGGATAGGTTGTCTTTGTGTGTTCTCCTTTCCACCATCAGGGAAGGAGGCTTCTCTGTGTCCCTCTTCACCTTCAGAAGAGAGGTCTGTGCGTGTTGCTGTTCCAGTCATCGGCTATCTGCCTGTCTCAAGTGCCAGGAGTGTTCTCTCATCTGGGTGTCGTTTCTCATCAACTTCCTCATCAACTCAAGCTGTTCTACCGCAAGTACTCACTCTCAATCTATTCCACCCAGCATCCCTACTCTCTCATCACCACTACTCCTATCATCCGGCACGTTCTATCAATAGCCTATTGCAGCCCCACTTCTTCTCTGCCCTGTACAAGCCTGCTATATTCCCGGCTGCATCCGGATGAGACTGTTGCCAATAGTTACCAGAGTTACAATAAAATTGTAACCACCATTGTTACTGAACCCTGGCATTGGTGTCTTATCTGGTGCCCCGGAATCGCATGCCCAGTGTCTCCGTATGGTCAGTACACCGGTCTGCAGCTGTGCCACCCTTGTGCCTATACCATGACAACATTCCGCCCCACAGCTATCCCGGTTCCTGTCATTCCACAACACCTACACTGCGGAGTGGCCCCTGAGGGCCAGGGCATCGCATAGCTGGCAGTGCAGTGTATATTGCACAGGTAAGGACATTTCATGTATAGAAAGAAGATAGGAGTAAAACAGGGTGAAGGTAAAGTCATCTCAGTTGTAGGACATCTCGGTATTGCTATGCGCTAACTAGCTCTGGCCCTCACACTTGTCGGGTTTATCCCTGGTTTATTCTCCAACCGAGCCCAGCAAATGTACAGTACAGTGAGAAACATTGCTGCGGTGCCCAACAATAGTCAGTCCAGCCTGTATCAGAATGCCCTGCTCCTTTACATTGCTATCTGTATGTGGTGCTGGTAAAGAGCAGTACAGTATAGGTGCCACAAGTAGCAGGTCAGTACGGGTAGTACAGATGGACAGCAGTACAGTACATGAAGCACTGGTAGAGAGCAGGAATGTGCATGTAGTACAGGTAGAGAGCAGTACAGTACATGTAGCACAGGTAGAAAACAGTATGGTACATATAGTACAGGTAGAGAGCAGTACAGTACATGAAGCACTGGTAGACAGCAGGAATGTGCATGTAGTACAGGTAGAGAGTATTACAGTACATGAAGTGCAGATAGAGAGCAGTACAGTGCATGTAGTACAGGAAGAGAGCAGGACTGTGCATGTAGTACAGGTAGACAGCAGGAATGTGCATGTAGTACAGGTAGAGAGTATTACAGTACATGAAGTGCAGATAGAGAGCAGTACAGTGCATGTAGTACAGGAAGAGAGCAGGACTGTGCATGTAGTACAGGTAGAGAGTATTACAGTACATGAAGTGCAGATAGAGAGCAGTACAGTGCATGTAGTACAGGAAGAGAGCAGGACTGTGCATGTAGTACAGGAAGAGAGCAGGACTGTGCATATAGTACATGTAGAGAGCAGTACAGTACATGAAGCACAGGTAGAGAGCAGGAATGTGCATGTAGTACAGGAAGAGAGCAGGACTGTGCATGTAGTACAGGAAGAGAGCAGGACTGTGCATGTAGTACAGGTAGAGAGCAGGATGGTGCATGTAGTACTGATAGAGAACAGTACAGTAAATATAGTACTGGTATATTACAGTATAGTACATGTAGTACAGATGGGGAGCAGTACAGTGCAGTTTATTATTATTATTATCGCGGTGTATGCAACTGCGCATGTTTCCTCCCACCAATTTGAAAGATGGTGTGGGGAAGGTAGAGCCCATCAAGTACTGTAGTAGCCATGTTCACAACTGGCATTACTGTGATTGGCTGTACCATTAGCGTCATTAGATACGTTGCGTATATGCTATAAGAGCGTGACGCTCAGCCGAATTTTCTCACAGTCTTTCCTGATTCTTGTGCAGTTCAGTAGGGAGAGTGACATGGAGGGTGACAGACTCCAGCGTTTTAGCGCTATAAGGATTCATTTCTTAACCCTTTAGTGACCAGGCGTCCATCATAGTCCATCCTCTCCATTATCTTCACAAAGTATTTGAGTTCTCCAAGGCCTTAAAAGGCAGGCTCGCTGGAACATCTTGACTTGCTGAGCTGACCGTACGCTGTGGCCTACGATTCCTTGCATGTATTGCGTGATCACTGTGTATATATGCACGGGCGAAAAAAAAGATACGCTAATGCTACGCACCTCCGAATTGCTCCACTATTATGTATTTTACGCTTTACACCTGATAATCTTTACTCACCGAAACACAGGCTTCTACTGTACATTCGTTATTTGTTCGTTCAAACCGAACCGATCAGTATAATTTTTTTTTTTTTTTATGTTTGTGTTTGTGATCCAAACCAAACATCTGGATATTCGCTCATCACTAGTTATAAGACCATGATAGTGTATATTGATAGAAGTATTTCTGGGTAAGCATAGAGTCACCACTTCATTATAGTCTCCTCCATGTGGACCGGATCTCTTTCCGCAGTCACCGCACATTAGATGGAGGTCCTGACACTGAACAGCCTGTTCTGTCTCATCCCAGAGATGTCTATAGGATTAAGATCTGCAGACTGTGAAAGAAAGGAATACTCCCTGGAGTTTTTCTTTCCTTCCTGGAACCAGTCCATGACTAGATGACCCTTGTGGTATGGTGCATTGCCCGGCTGAAACTTAACTATAGTACATACACTATACTCATCTATACCACTACATGTACTGTACTGTTCTGTACCTACATTGGTCCAGTTTACAGCCTATATACATTTGAACATGGTTTATATCTGGATTGGAAAGACTTTGCTCTCTTACATGGTGGAGGAGGGGGGGGGGGATGCATTTATATTCCAGGCTCTAGTGATTTCTACAGTATATAAGCCCCTAAATACCTGACTACAATGTAATCAGCTCAATGAACGTCTGCGCCGCATTACACTCTACTGCACAACTCATTGCTCAGACCCCCTTAAAGACACAGCAGTCCCAATTTGCCGAACCTACCAGCCGCCCTAGGCAGCGTGTTAACATCTACCGTCCATTGCGATCCGCCATCCCCTATGACTCCGAGTGACACCGGCCACGATCTGGCATTTTTAAAATATATTTTGCATTTATCACAATTGTCACTTGCCATTAATTTCAATTCCCTTTACGCATCTGCTCAAAAAATAATTAGGATTTTCTGCTGCAGTAAATATGCTTGTTCATCCATTAGGGCAAAGCAGAAGATTAATTGCATTACAATAGGAATCAGCGCGACAGGATGCCGAGCTCCGGTTGTAATGGCAGAAGTGCTGCCCACAATACCTTGCTCTGATAAGCTTCAAAGGCACGCGGAAATGGGAAAATAATTGAATCTCTGACAAGTATCGCCATTCTCCTCTACGTGGATAGGAGCTGGAAAAGAGCGCGTTACTCACACAATGGCGCCACAATCTAAACATATTGTTTTCCCAAAACGGAGCGGCGTGGAGACGGATAATGAGGCGTTTTGTATCCTATTGTACACGGAATGGGATATTTTGTAAGAAATGTCAACTTTGTCAATTTTTCCTTCCTGTCTTGCCTTTCTACAAGTTGCAATTTTATCGTATTTCGTAGTTTTGGGGTTTTTTTCCCCTACGGTGTACATTTATATGGTCACAAACAATTTAGTCTATGAGATTTCTAACAATTCATTTAATAAAAGTGTCTATTTACTGAAGAAAAAAAAAAGTTCTTAAAGGGGAACTCTATTTTTCCCCCCAAAATAAACTGGCGTTAGAAACATAATACAGATTTGTAAATGACTTCTATTTAAAAAAATCTCAAGTCTTCCAGTACTTATCAGCTTCTATATATCCTGCAGGAAGTGGTGTATTCTTACCCAGTCTGACACAATGCTCTCTGCTGCCACCTCTGTCCATGTCAGGAACTGTCCAGAGCAGCCGAAAATCCCTATAGAAAACCTCTGCTGCCCTGGACAGTTCCTGACATGGACAGAGGTGGCAGCAGAGAGAACTGTGTTTTACTGTAAAGTGCATACGTAAACATGGAACACCCCCCCCCCCCAACAAATTTGCAAAATTGTGTTGTTTTTTTTTTCAATTTCACCCATTAAATTATATTTTTGGGGTTCCGTCATTAATTTTATAGTAGATTGAAAGATGCCGTTACAAAGTACACCTGCTCTTGAAAAAAACACATGACCCTGTAGATGAAAAAATAAAAGAGTTATGGCTCTTAGGGGTCGAGGAAGAAAAAACAAAAATGTAAAACAGGGGGGAAAGTATGAACTTACCTCTCCCTGTGCACGTGGTGAGCGACGAGACCCATCTAGGGACCCCCACCGGGCTACGGGATCTCCAGTGCTGATCAAGCTGATCCAAGCTGATGGACTGGCCACTCAGCCAGTCAGTGACTGAGACAGCGCTCCAGTCACTGATTGGATGATTGTCCAGTCAATCTGCCGGGACAAGAATTTTCTCCCAAGTTGTAACATCATCACAACCCAGGGGGAAAATGCCTTCCAACAGGGGTCCCGAGGCCGGTCCCTCCGCTCATGGCGGGCACGGGGAGTGATAAATTCCTACTTGTTATTGAATTCCCCCCCCCCCTGCAGGCTGCCTGCCGCATTTTCAAAATGGCCAGACTTCTCCTTTAAGAATTTTAGGTTCTCAAGAAACAAATGTAATATTTTACTGGGACATGCTAACAAAACCTTCAACCGTCTGCAGTTCGCATTGCACTAGGTGGTCACACATAGACAGATACAGTATGAACAACTACAAGTAAGTCTCCCCCCCCCCCCCCCCCCCCCCCAACACACACACACACACAAAATAAATAAATAAATAAATAAATAAATAAAAAAGTTGATGATCTTGCTCCATTTATCTTAGGATATATTAGGCAAATAAGAAAGGTAAGGAAGGACAAACCTGTACTGATATATGAATTTTTATTATTTTCAGTTAATATGTGTAGAATTATGTTTTTTCTCTTTCCTAAAGTCAGTCCTCAGTGGCATTTTCCAAATTCCCTCTGCCCTCCCATCTTCACAGCAAAACTTGATTTACGGTTAAAAATGGAAAATGAGATAAACGGTTACATCCCCAGTCCCCCTAGATCCCTCCACCTCCTCTTTCTGTTACATCCAATTTTTTTATGCGAAATATAATTGATCCCACAAAAAAAAACAAACCATCAAATAGTTCCATAGATGAAAAAAAGAAAGCTCTTTGGCTTTTATGAGGAGAAAAGGAAAAAAAAAGTTAAGTATACAGTGGTGCTCCCTCTAGTGGTGGCTGCAGGCAGTGAGAATTTTAACGTCAGTGATTGGCTGAGTGTGTATTTCCTGTGTGTCTAGCTGAGAGCTTCCAGAATAGAATTGATGCTGGATGTAGGCTAGACAACCTACAGTGGAAAAAAACTGGAGTTCTCTTTTAAATACTTGGTGGAAAAGTCATTGATATGATGGGGCCAGTAACCCTTTGATTGCCCTATAGTAGGAGGCAGATAATTGCCTGGAAATGACATCTATATGAAAATCTGATTACACCTGACATGCATCCTCTCTCTCTATATTTATTAATAATAGATTTTCTTGTTCTGTAACTGATGGAATATTTAAAAGCCTTTGCAGTCAATAGCACTTTACCTTTTATTATTCATTAAAGATAAATAAAATGAAATCATCTTAGGTTGAAATGTTTTCCTGTTTGGAAAGAGTTCTCTCATTTCCAGACAGAGCGAATTAATGTAAATACTTGATGTCTGAATGCCGTGCCCTGTGTGTCTGGTGAGGATAGATTTCATTATTAGCTACTTAAATAAGCCCATTATTAATAGAGGACATCGAGCCAAAGGTGGATGATTTCCGAATATTGGTCACTAGGGGGAGACAAGAATCCTACCTGGGAAAATCATCTTACTCTTGATTCGTTAAATAACTGCTAACTTCTAGGTAAAATGGAGAAAGAAAAGACACAAAAATCATCAGAAAATAATATTTAAAGGGTCACTGTAGCAGAAAAAAAAATTAAGAAATATTGCAATGTACTATTTTTATTTTCTTTCTTTCTTTTTCTATTTTTAAAGTAATGTTATACATGTGGCCACTAGGTGTCTCCCTTCACTGCCTATGTGTCAAGTCACTGTGCATCTTTATTCAATAGCAGAGAATCCTGGGAGTGCTTGCATTGTATGGTCAGCTCTCCTGTCACATAGCATCAAAAGCTCTATAATCACTACACTGACTGAATTGTTGCATAACAAAGAGCATTGTCTTCTGGTTGATAATATAATTTGCAAAAGTTAATAATATAATCAGCCCTAAGTTAATTGCCCTCGGCTGATATACAACCTGCATGATGAACAGGTGTCTGTCCTTATGTGAGCATACAGAGGACGGGAACTTCCTGTGTTTGGTCTCTTTTTTTGAACAAAGAAAAAACCAAATATCGGCACAGAAGGAGCATAGACCACAGTATGACAGGAAGGAAGACACCTAGTGTATAGTGTTGTAGTGTTGTTAAATCTGACTTCCTACATAGCAATACACGCCTTTTTTTATTTTTTATTAATAAGTATTTGTTCCATAGGATTTAACAGTTAAAGGGTTTTTCCATTAAAAAGATAAAAATAAAAAGCTATCTATAGTATAGCTCTGGACCCCAGCTGATCAGCTGTTCAGCGCCCGCACTACTCTGTTAATATGGCTCTATTCACTATGTTTTGGCCAGACCTGGTTATTGCAGCTCAGCTGCCATTTATCTGAATGGTATGTTTTGCCCAGAAAACCCCTTTAATGCAGCTATTTTACAGTCCTCTATTGGGAACATCTATAGATAGTATAGTCTCCAATC
Source organism: Dendropsophus ebraccatus (assembly GCF_027789765.1). Lineage (NCBI taxonomy): Eukaryota > Metazoa > Chordata > Amphibia > Anura > Hylidae > Dendropsophus > Dendropsophus ebraccatus. The sequence continues at coordinate 13,019,832 of NC_091457.1, forward strand.
TCCAAAAATTTGGACTCTCCACAGCTTACCTACTATCATTTTAATTTCTTAAAGGGGAATTATCCGCAGGTCAGACAAATCTAACCTCCTCATAGCCCCCTATTGTACAGGAGACACTGAGGAGGAAGATATGTCTTAGCTTTCCTCCTCTTTGCTGGTTCGCACTGTTACTTAGGGTAAACTCAGCTCCGGAGCACCCTTGGAAGCACTGACGCATCCTCTGTCCCACCCCCTCTATTGATTATCATTAGAAGGGAAGGGCCGGATGGTGCGGCAGTGCTCCCAAGGGTGCTCCGGAGCAGAGTTTACCCTGGCTAACAGTGCAGACCAGTGCAGAGGAGTAAGGTAATAAACATACCTTCCTCCTCAGCGTACCCGGCGCTATAGGGGGCTTTCAGCAGGTTAGGTTCCTCTAACCTGCTGATAGCTGCCCTTTAATGAAGAAGAGTGTCCAGATCTTCATGGTGACACTCTTATAGCATTTGGCCCGTAACCTGCTCTACATGTGAACACCAAGAACACAGATGTGTCTATCCTTACCTTTTACTTAGCTAAGTGGGATATCCATGGAGCTGAAAAGGTACTGTTTTTCCTTTCTACCTGGTGCTTTACTCTCTACCCTATGCTGACACGGCCTCATAGTTTCCCTCAGCTTGAAAGGGATATCTGTTTTAGCGCAACAGCTGTATGCTCGTGTAACCACTTCTACACGCAATGCCCAATTGCTACATAATGTTGGGGTAACATTGGCACTATGTGCAGTGGTTTTGGTTGTATGCTGCCTACCTGCTTTAGCAACATGAATCTGGGAGACCCTATGGGGCCAGGATGGCATATAGTAGAAAGTGGAGCACTGGAGTAGACGGAAGCTAATACAATTTAAGCTGAAATTGTCCACTAGGGGTAACCAGTGAGCAATGGAACAGCAGAATCGTAGAATTAGGGAGGTGAGTACTGCAAGTCTCCTTTAAGAGAGATTGATCACTTGCATTGAAGCCCTCTTACCAATAATAGCCCTTAGTGTCAAGACCCCATGACCGGCTTCTTGTCGGTGTCTAAGATATGGCTGACACCTGATCTCACCTCATTCCTAGTCTTCATCAAGGTTGAGTGACAACCAATGAGTCCGTCATTAGTGTTCCTCCAGAGGTTGTCACTCATCTCATTTATGAATGGTAAATCTTCTTAGCTATGCGGTGCTACATTTGATTCCTCGCTCCCATATCACAGCATAATTATGCAGATTCGCTACTCAGCCGCCTGGCAGAGACAGATGAAGTAGTCCTGCCAGAAGCAGATACACCGGCATAGTAGAGCTGAGTTTATCATTTTACATGGTGTTGTGATTCACAATGTGTGTGTAGGTTCTCATAGATGCAGGTAAAGCCCGATGATTTATCTTATCTCAATGAGTCATCACAATGCACAATGGAAACTGCTCAATGACAAATTCATCCCAAACTTAAAAATGGCTGAATAGAACTTTTAAAAAATTTAGAGAAGACGGCTCAAGGATTTATCCAGACGGATGAATTCTCACTTTTTTGGAAGTTTGTAATGTTTAATAGTTGTGTTAAGGGATGATGGATGATACTCCTTGGATCTCTTTAAATCCTTATGTCATGTCCCACTCTTTCAGGGTATATATTTGGGATAACACCATATATAAGTATGTTTAAAGGGGTACTCCGGTGAATTTTTTTCTTCTTTTTTTTTTTTTAAACTAATTGGTTTCAGAAAGTTATACAGATTTGTAATTTACTTCTATTTTAAAATCTCCAGTTTTTCAGTACTTATAAGCTGCTTTACGTCCTGTAAGAAGTAGTGTATTCTTTCCAGTCTCTCCTCTCTGCTGCCACCTCTGTCCATGTCAGGAACTGTCAAGATCCGGAGGGGTATTCTATTGGGATTTGCTACTGCTCTGTACAGTTCCTCACATGGACAGAGGTTGAAAGAATGCACCACTTCCTGCAGGACATACAGCAGATGATAATTACTGGAATACTTAAGATTTGTTAATAGAAGTACTTTGCAAATCTATATAACTTTCTGACACCAGTTGATTTGAAAGAAAAAAAATCATGAGAGTTCCCCTTTAAGGATTACCTGTCGTTTTAAAGCTCCATGGCATGGAAATGAATGAAATGGCAGCAGGACAGCAATGAAAGATTAACCCTAAGCAATGGACTTTTTGCAGAGAATAGAGGAAAACCTTGATTTGCCTTTCAGGGTAAGTCAGGATCCTGTGAAGGATGGGAAAGAATGCAAATAGTCTGCAGGGGGGCAGGGCTTAATTAGTGCTATGTGCGCCTTCCTGCACATAGCACTAATTAAGCCCCGCCCCACCTTGTCTGTTACTAGATATGGAATTGCCCTAACACCTAGTGGCCAAGACATTAGAACTGTTTTTCTGGGGTAAGGAGTCATTTTTGGTAAAGAGTCACACAGGCTGTCACATGGAGGAAGCTGTTATAAAACGTGGTGACTACTTAAATGGAGTTTGTGAACACTATTTTCTGCTAAGTCCTACAGACATTATTACATAGGATACAAAAGCAAGAGACCGTTGCCGAATCCGAAGTTTGACATATACACCCAACACTAAAGATAACAGCTATCCAATGGTCCAATGATGTAGAAAAACAGAAGATTACAACACTCTATTGGGAGTTGTTTATGCTATTTGGGCTGCTATAGTATATGGCCACCTAGTGGTTGTGATATGAATTGCAGATGATTGAGAATATTGCTAGCATGTCATGATAATATAATACTATATTACATCTTGTTTTTATCCCTTTTTTGGGGAAATTCTGTGCTGATACCAACTGTGTGTTGAGTAATAGATGAGTAACCCGTGTACTGTGCACACTTCTATTCTCTCTCTTCTATTGAGACAGGTGAGACTATAAGAAGATCACTGATGCATCTCCAGTCACGAGGTGAGACTATTTTTGGTGCTTTGCACTATAGCAATGGAGGTGTCAGTGGGGGCGTTACCTGGTACCCCGGCATGTCTTTACATCTCATGTATCAATTAACCTGCCAAGTGTTATCTACCACTCACTGAAGAAACATCACAGAGCTGTCATCTTACAGAGAAGACAAAGTAATTCTATATACTGTATATATATATATATATATATATATATATATATATATATATATATATTCTTTAGCAAAGTTTCTGATAATGTGTGCCATTAGATAATGACGAGGGGCTGCTCACTGGCTGGGGAGTCATGGGCCCCTGTCAGTACTGGGTATCAACGACAAATACATACATGGTGTACATGACAAATTGGCCCAAAATACATAAGGAAAACTTTCAAAAAACAAAAAATAAGAAATTTAAGCCTCACCTGCTGCCAATGGGGAGGAATGAAAATGGTGGAAATAACTGCTCCCAGTGGGGGGAGGTATTGGAATAGGGACTGCCAGTGGGGGATGTAGGAAAATGGGGACAATATTGCTGCCAATGAGGGATGGTTAGGGACAATACTCCTCCCAGTGGGGGAGCGTTAGGAGTGGGGACAATACTACTGCCAGTGGGGGGAGGATGGGAATGGGGACAATACTGCTTCCAGTGGGGGAGGGATGGGAATGGACAACATTATGAGTATGAGAAGGACAACAATATTTCTGCAAGTGGGGGAGGGATTGTAATGAGTGACAATACTGCTGCCAGTGGGGGAGGGATGAGAATGGGGACAAAGCTGCTGCCAGTGGGGGAGGGATGAGAACAGGAAAAATATTACTGCCAGTGGGGGAGGGATGGTAATGAGGACAATACTGCTGCCAGTGGGGGAGAGATGGGAATAGGGACAATACTGCTGCCAGTAGGAGAGGGATGGGAATGGGGACAATACTACTGCCAGTGGGAGGGAGAAGGGAATGAGGACAATACTGCTGCCAGTGGGGAGGGATGGAAATGGGAAGGGAACAATACTGCTGCCAGTGGGGGAGGGATGGGAACAATACTGCTGCCAGTGGGGGAGGGATGGGAACAATACTACTGCCAGTGGGGGAGGGATGGGATTGGGGACGATAATGCTACAAGTGCAGGAGGGATGGGAATGGGAACAATGTTGCTGTTAGTGGGGGAGGGATGGGAATGGGGACAATGCTGCTGCTTGTGGGGGAGGTATGGGAATGGGGAAAATACTGCTGCCAGTGGTGGAGGCATTGGAATGGGGACGATACTGTTGCCAGTGGGGGAGGGATAGGAGTGGGGATGATAATGCTACCAGTGGAGGAGGGATGGGAATGGTAACAATGCTGCTGCTAGTGGGAGAGGGATGGGAATGGGCACAATACTTCTGTCAGTGAGGGATGAATGAGAATGAGGACAATATTGCTGAAGGTGGTGCTGCTGCATTATGGCATTTATTTGGCACGTCTTTAGAGCATATTACGAACTGTCTGGTGCTACTATACTTATATCTGTCTCTCTGTTTTCATATATGTGCCTACATCCAGAAGTTACTTTTTTTTTAGAAACCCCTTTCTACTACTAGATGGGACCACACATTTTTGATTCCCGGATCAATCTTATTTTTTCCTGTGAATTTAATGCACTGTGTAGAGCTTCAGGTTCTGGATTCACATTTAGAATAAAAAGGTCCGGGTGCCCACTTACAATAACTGCCTATTTAGGATGTGGTACAGCTTCTTGGCACTGTGAACCCACAATTATGTTGGTGCGGCCATCTTGAAATGATGAGGGCTTTGTGACATGATGCACTTAAAGGGTATATGCAGATGTAGCTCACAAGCAGAAACTATCTTAATCTTTGGATAACAGGTTAAAACAATGACTTGCTTTTATCCACACAGTATTTATTGGTCTTTTTATTTGGCCACAGTGCACCTCCTGTCTGCAATTACATCACAGCATCATCAAAAAAAGCTACTTGGCCCTGTTCACTACAGTCTGTGATTCTGCCAAGGTCCACTGAATACACTGGCAGCTTATCAGGAATCAGATTTACCTTTGCCCGATGCCAACTCTAAAGCACGAGACGGCTCTGAGGAAGGTCAGAAGGAAAACCATGCCTTATATTGCCTAAGAAAATTAAAGTGTCTATCTGAGCTTAAACGTTAAAAGAGGTTTGGTGGGAAAGAGGAAAATTATCCAAGGTTCTCTTTATCATAAGGGTTTGGGGATTCTGTGCAAGTGAGGGGAATTCTTACATCCTCATTTTGCAATGACAGTGAAGCTCAAAGGAAAAATATTGGAAATTATACTGAAAAATCTTTACTGGTCAAAAAAAGAGACCAGACCGTAACTTTTTAGACTCCTTTGGGATGGATCTTTGCCCATTAATCAGGTTTGGCCTAATCAGTCACCCATATGTGTGCCCAACTTACAAACCAGCTACAAAATCAATATAAACCCCGAAAGTTGGGTTTTAAAAAGTTGATCAGTGGCTTCTTATTTGTAGCTCTCCAGTGACTTCCAATCTAAAGCTCTCAAACAGCTTTTGACTGTGGCTCTCCCAGTGGTTTCTGACCTGTGTCTCTCAAATGGCTTCTGAATGTGGCTCATTAGTGGCTTTTGACTGTGACTCTCCAGTGACTTTTGAAGGTTGCTCTCCAGTGGCATCTGACTGTGACTTTCCAGTGACTTCTGACCTGTAACTCTCCATTGGCTTCTGACTGTGACACTTCAGTACATTTTGACGGTGGCTCTTCAGAGTCTTCTTACTGTTGCTGTCCATTGCTTTCCAACCTGTACCTCGCCAATGGCTTTTGATTGTGACTCTCCAGTTGCTTCTGGCTGTGGCTCTCCAGTGGCTTGTGACTGTGACTCTCCAGTGGCTTCTCACTGTGACTCTCCAATGGCTTTTGGCTGTGGCTTTCCAGTGGCTTCTGACTGTGGCTTTCTAGTGACTTCTGACTGTGACTCTTCAGTGGCTTCTGACTGTGGCTCTCCAGTGGCTTCTGGCTGTGACTCTCCAGAGGCTTCTGGCTTTGGCTTTTCAGTGGCTTCTGACTGTGGCTCTCCAGTGGCTTCTGACTGTGACTCTCCAGTGGCATCTGACAGTGACTCTCCAGTGGTTTCTAAACTGTAACTCTCTAATGGTTTTGACTGTGATATTTCAGTGGCTCTTCAAAGGGCTTCTTACTGTTGCTGTCCATTGCTTTCCAACCTGTACCTCACCTATGGCTTTTGACTGTGGCTCTCCAGTGGCTTCTTACTGTGACTCTCCAGTGGCTTCAGACTGTGGCTTTCCAGTGGCTTCAGACTGTGGCTTTCCAGTGGCTTCTGACTGGCTTTCCAGTGGCTTCAGACTGTGGCTTTCCAGTGGCTTCAGACTGTGGCTTTCCAGTGGCTTCAGACTGTGGCTTTCCAGTGGATTCAGACTGTGGCTTTCCAGTGGATTCTGCCTCTGCCTCTCCACTGGCTCCCGACCTGTAGCTTTCCATAGACTTCTGACTTGACCTCCCCAGACTTGACCTCCCCAGTGTTGTTTGTAAGGTACTGTTCTGAAATATAGTTTCCATATACTTTAAAGTGTTAGATTTAGTCTTTTTGCCAAAATGCTTTGAACAGCAAATGTAAAAAAAAAATAATTGCATAAAATATATCCCCATCTTATAATGTATTATCATATCACTATGAAACTATGTGCTATAACTAGGGATGAGGGAACCAATTTAGAGCTAATTGGATTTATTCCAAATTCAAATTTAACAAAAAAAAATTCAAATCCAAGGTTTTTGTCATTGGTTTTATGTTTTGTCAACGTCTGTTGTGTTCCAATAACTAGAAATGAGCGCAACTTGAGTATGTTAGAGTCCATCCGAACCCGAGCGTGTGGTTTTTGATTTCCGGTGGCTGAAAAAGTTAAATACGGCACTAGGGAGTCCTGGAAAACAGGGATACAGCCTATGGCTGTTGGAGACAGCACTTGGCACTATTCATATCAGATCCTTAGATGTTTTTTATTTTATTTTTCATTTGGGAGATAATATTTATTTATGGAACTTCCAGTTCCGGCGCGTATGGGATGGCAGCAGTGTGAGTGAGCTCCTCCACCCTCCGCTCATAATATCGCTCCCCGCTCTGACTCCTGACATTACCGGCCCTGCCGGACCACATCTCTGACTTCTCTAAGTGCTGAGGAGTCGGAGGCACCACTTCATTAAGCGGGGAACCAGTTATACACCTCCCCATAAGCCCTCCTTCATTTACCTCACAGCTCTGTCACAGGGACACCTAAGATGGCGCCGACACGAGGTGCTGCTGCTGAGGCACACACAGAGGAAACACATACCTCACAAACCCCAGTGCCGGACCTCTGTGACACCATAATACCAGGACTAAATATGTCTTGCAAGGCACTGGCAATTCAAGTGTCCAAGATGATATTAAATGACATAAATCCTCTCTTGAGGCCATTATAGTTTCCTCCCTAGCAACCATACAGGGAGATATAGCAACGCACACCTCACAGATTACTGACCTTCAGGAGAGAGTCAGCCTGTTAGAAGATGAAATACATTCTACAAAAATAAAACTACAACAGAATATGAATGTCACAGCTTCATTGCAAAGACTGATGATCTAGAGAACCGCTCTAGGCGCAACAATTTACGTATTATAGGTTTACCTGAATCCATTCCAGCCATGCAATTACATGCTATATGTTCTCTAGAAATTCCCCAAGCCTTGGGTATCCCAGGTCACATTACTGTGGAAAGAGCTCACCGTGTGGGACCCCCACCAGCCAAACGAAAGCAAGATGCAAATCAAAAGGAACAGAAACCCAGACAAGTGATTGTCAAGTATCTGAATTATAATGATAAAAACAACATTTTACAAAGCTATAAAAAATCTACAGTTGATGTTGCAATTCGTGGCCACAAAATCCTCATGTTTAATGACTACTCCGCAGCAGTGGTTCAAAAACGTAAAGCTTTCGCACACATTTGCTCGACATTGGTAAAAAAATCAAATACGATTTGCTCTTCTTTATCCTGCCATACTGAAAGTTTTCAAATCGGATGGTTCAGCTTTAGTTTGTCTGAAAATGCTACATGCTATCCTCTTTTTCTGCCTGAAAGGGTTACCCACTATGTTATTGTGCTTCCAGGGTCTCTTCTTAACACCTCCTCTTCTATTAATATTGTATGAAATTAATCACTTGGAATGTTAAGGGACTACGTTCCCCATCTAAGAGGACTTCTATACTGAAACATCTTAAGGGACTTAGGGCCGATATAGTATTATTGCAAGAAACACATTTAACTGAATCGGATTATTTCAGACTCAAACGTTTTTGGGTGGGTGCAGTTTATGGTTCACCAGCTATTAACCGTAAAGGCGGGGTAGTTATTCTTACACATAAAAATTTAGCCTGTACGGTATTATCTCAATATCAAGATGATGAAGGCAGGATATGTCATCTTCTTATTGACACTCCAGCGGGCAAATATAGCATATATAACGTCTATGGTCCCAACACTCAGAGACCTGATTTTTTTAAAAAAAATTGGAAAACCTCATTCTGCAAGATGACAATAATCTTAAAATAGTTGGTGGAGACCTAAATACTGTTCTTAATACAACTGAAGATAGAAAAAGAACTAAGACCCCTACTGTATATACTTCATCAGATAATATTTTATCCAACTTCCTTAATTCTACCTTCCTATCTGATTCTTGGCGTCATCTACACCCAGATGGTAGAAAATACTCTTTTTACTCTCACTCCCAAACGGCCTGGTCAAGAATAGACTACTGTTTAGTGTCACCGGACTCTCTTGGCAGAGTAGAAGACTCTGGAATTCATGATATAGTAATTTCGGATCACTCCCCTGTTAGTTTACAATTAAGAGATAATTTTCAGAAGGGATCCGATATTATTTGGAGATTTCCTTCTCATTTAGCTAATGATGAATCATTTATCAAACTATTAAAAAAATGGTGGTCAGACTTTTATTCTAACAATGCTTAACATACCCAATCCCCAATACTTTTCTGGGAGACTGCAAAAGCAGTTCTAAGGGGCCAAATAATTTCTTATGTGGCTGCCCAGAAACGTGAAGCACGTAAAAACTATCTTCAACTTTCCCAAGATCTGCGCTCTACATACACTCTTTTCCTGTCTTCCCCTACAGATGACAATAAATCTAAATGGACAGCAGCTAGACAAGCTTACGAAATTGCACAGGAAAAACTCAATGCTATATATAGAGATCAATACATATCCCGTTTATTCCGCTATGGTAATAAATCAGGGAAAATGTTGGCTAACCTTGCTAAAGGACGTGGACCTACTACACATATCCCTGCTCTCAAAGATACAGCGGGTAATATACAAAAAGATCCTAAAGTCATATCACAACTTTTACAACAATTTTACCGCTCACTATATTCCAAAGATAGGCTTGATCTAGCTGCTGGTAAGAACTTTCTAGAGTCATTAACTCTACCTTCTCTTGATACACCTTCTCTTGATTCTCTCAATGCCCCAGTTACATTGGAGGAAATTACTGCCACTATCTCTACACTTAAAAATAACAAAGCTCCAGGCCCTGACGGCTATAGTGCGGAATTTTATAAATCTATGTCTTCTGTCATCTCCCCCACCCTTCTTTCTACTTTCCAAACTATTCTGACTGACCATCACATGTTTCCCTCGGGAGATACTGCATATATCAAAATACTACACAAACAGGGGAAGGATCCGACATCTCCTAATTGGTACAGGCTAATCTCTTTAATAAATTTAGACCTAAAATTGTTGGCAAAGATTATGACCAATAGATTGGCAGACATCCTACCATCACTAATAGGCAGCCATCAAGTTGGCTTTATAAAAGGACGTTCTGGTGTCACTAATATAAGAACGGTACTAGCGGCCCAGTCTGGTGTCCAATCTGGGGGTCGTTCCAGCCACTCTCCAGGTCTGTTGGCAATTGACGCCGAAAAGGCTTTTGATAATATCAGCTGGGAGCGGCTGGACATGGCCTTAACAAAATTTGGTATCACAGGTCAATTCAAAGATTTTATTTCCACAATATACACATCTCCGAAAGCTAGAATTCATACCCCGGGTTTCCTTTCAGATAGCTTTCCCTTACAAAAAGGTACCAGACAGGGTTGCCCCCTATCATCTCTATTGTTCAATTTGGCGATGGAGCCTCTTGCTAGATATCTTATTTCTTCTGACTTTTTCTCAGGCATACGGGTTGGTTCCCAAATCATCAAAGTTACATGCTTTGCTGATGATACTTTAATATATTTAGATAACCCAGATCTACATGTTCTGGCAGTATTAGATGCCTTAAAATTTTTTGGTTCCTTCTCTGGGTATAGAATCAATATACATAAAAGTCAACTTCTTTACCTAACTCCACATAAGAGGTCTACTTCGGGTCCTGCAGGGGGTCTCCATCGCTAAATCCTATATTACTTATCTTGGAATCCAGATTGGCAGAACTCCCTCCTCACTATATTCCCTGAACTATCGCCCTATAATTAAGAGAATAAAACAAGATCTCCAGAGATGGGAATCTCTACCATTGTCAATTCTAGGCCGTTCCCACTTAATCAAAATGATGTGTTTTGGAAAACTGTTATATCCAATGCAAACAATACCCCTTTTACTCAAACATTCTGACGTTTCCCTACTCCAATCATATTTCACTAAATTTATTTGGCAATCAAAGAGACCTCGTATTGCCTATTCCACTCTCTGTCTCCCTACTTCTAAAGGTGGCGCTCAATGCCCAGATATTAGATTATATAATTTAGCCGCTCTCTTTCGCCATGCTAAAGGTTGGATTATGGACACGTCATATTTCTCCAATATTTTAATTGAGAAAGCTTTAGCAGCACCTTGGCCTATACCCACGCTGCTACATGCTAAATTACCAGAACTACCCCCAGAAATTAAGAGAAGTGTTATCTTTAAAGACACCATTGCCACATGGAAGGCGATACGAAAATTATATGGTTTACCCTTTTGCCTATCGAAAAGATTTCCTCTGTGGCATTCACCACTTTACCCACCTGACTCAGACAAATTGGACTACTCGGAGTGGCAGAGTGCACATGTTTCTTCTGTTGGGGATCTGCTGGATACTAATTCCAACACTTTCTTATCATGGGATATCGTCAGAACACGATTTAAATTGTCTTCATTTAATTTACCTCAATACAATTCTATAATTGAATTTCTTACTTCCAGAGTACGGGACATAGCAGAAGCAGAAAGTGATATAGAATTTGATAATCTATTCCCAACACCACCGGTACATAATTCATATCACTTACATATGGAGAACTTAGATCACGCTCTCAAAAGAATTTATCTAGACAAATTTTTTTTTAAAAATGGTCCTCCGTAATTTTTTCAGAGGATCTGACCCAACAAATATTGCGAGGATCTCAACTAGTGCATTCTGCCACTCCCAATGTGGTTCTACGTGAAATACATTTCCGCTTTATATGCCTTTAATATTCCTTTTTCCAACTCCCACACTTCTCACATAAACAGTTGCCCGAAATGTTCACTTCCTAAAACAGACTTGTATCATTGTGCCTGGGCCTGCACGCGAGTGCAGGAATATTGGGACTCTGTGCGGCTCTATCTTTTGTCCACTTGGGGCCATGCCATACCACTTCTCCCTCTTAGTTATCTTTTTCATTTTATTGATATAGACTCTACTACTCCCTCTCCTAAATTACTTACTTCTAAAGGAATTCATATAACTCTATTAGTTTCCCTGAAATGTTTATTAAGACACTGGATACTGGATACTCTACCAGGCATTTCTGAGGTAATCTCCGCTCTGAAGGAGATCTTTCATTGGGAACTTTTGGATGTATTGCGCACCAAAGAAAAATCAACAAAAACATTTATGTCCAAATGAACACAATTTCTAATTCATGATTTTACTATAGAAGAGAGAGACTCTGTCATTAATCAATTTAAGGACACTGATTGGTATTGCATGGCCGCCCAAAAGGGAACTCTGGGGGCACTCCAAATATCTTACGCTTTTCCCTTTCTCTGTTAAAGACAATTCTCTCCATTCTATTGGTAGCATATTTGAATATCTGACATCTATACCGTGTTTAAGGTGATATTATAAATTACTGTTTTTCTACCTATGTTTTTGGTAAGACTACGTTGTATTGTATATGATAATATATCTTTTAAGGTTATTACAAAGGCTCATTGTATCTGTATGATATTGTAAACATACAATCCTTTGTTGCCTGTGAGCGACTTTCTTTTTGAATATGTAATGAATTTTCAATATGTATGTTCATATATTATATAAGCCACTAATAAAATATTGTTTAAAAAAAAATATTTATGTATTCATTTATTTTATCTACTGTATCTAATTAGTTATTTATTTACTTATGTACTCATATCTACTTTTTTGATCTTATGGTTATTAATGTATATGATAATTTACTGACTGCATTATTCTACATTACCTATCTATGTGACTTTTATGATTCAATATATTCAATCCCCCTACTTTATTTACCCTATAATTCAATAATTCTATACAGGCCCATTAATTTCATCTTAGTCACTTCACTATTCTTACATTTCATTTTATTTCACTAATACATTATAGAATAACATTTTTTGAATAATACTGTGTCGGTTTATATCTCGGGGTGTCAAAGGCAAGAAAGAAGAAATGGATTCCTCCAGCTCATGTAAAATTCCACTTTATTGTATCAAACGTCTAAAATGATAGCCGACGCGTTTCGAGCCTATTCGGCTCTTAGTCATGGCATCTATACAATCAGACAAACAGATTTAGTGTTAATATATGAAATTACAAACATGGTTAAAAAACATATATACATAGGTGCACAAAACATGGATATCGCATACACAGGAACAAAATCGTATAAATTCTAAACAGAAACACACAAAAACCCCTTCACCCTCACATAATGTATTAATTTAGGTATTTATTTGTTATGGTGGCTCTTGTTACATTATTCTTCCTTTGTTTCTCTCTTTATGGTATAAACATCACAATTATTTTTATTATTAGAGTATATATGAGTCATACTAAAATATAATGCATAAGTATGAATAAGTGGGAGAGGTAAGGAAGAAAAACATGGTACCTGCATCTGCACAAAATTAGGGGGAAATTCATCCCAAAAAAAACCGCATTTTGCGTTCCACCGGGCGGATGTGACGTATGGGGTCACTTCCGGTTTTCCCCTTCAAAAGGCTGGAGGAATGAATATGTGCCTCAGACGCCGGCAAGGCGAACGGCGTTGGTTTGAATCTCTCCTGTAGCTATGGCATTGGAGGTTAGTCAATATAAGGACAGTGTTGCCCTATTTGCAGACATGTGACTCTTTTGATGTTCTCCTTATTATTTTCCTTGAATTTGGGTTTCAGTATAGCCTGCTCAGGTGTGTGTACTTACATCTTTTCAGAGTCCAGTTGTCTCCTGGTGACCCTTTTTTTTGGGATGAATTTCCCCCTAATTTTGTGCAGATGCAGGTACCATGTTTTTCTTCCTTACCTCTCCCACTTATTCATACTTATGCATTATATTTTAGTATGACTCATATATACTCTAATAATAAAAATAATTGTGATGTTTATACCATAAAGAGAGAAACAAAGGAAGAATAATGTAACACGAGCCACCATAACAAATAAATACCTAAATTAATACATTATATGAGGGTGAAGGGGTTTTTGTGTGTTTCTGTTTAGAATTTATACGATTTTGTTCCTGTGTATGCGATATCCATGTTTTGTGCACCTATGTATATATGTTTTTTAACCATGTTTGTAATTTCATATATTAACACTAAATCTGTTTGTCTGATTGTATAGATGCCATGACTAAGAGCCGAATAGGCTCGAAACGCGTCGGCTATCATTTTAGACATTTGATACAATAAAGTGGAATTTTACATGAGCTGGAGGAATCCATTTCTTCTTTCTTGCCTTTGACACCCCGAAATCCAGGGGTTTCATCCCCCGTGCTCTACATCTTCCACGTGATCTATGAAAAGCTAGATGATTATTGGGAGCTGACCACATCTACTGTCTTTTCGGTTTATATCTCCTCGCACATTAACCCCCATATATGGACATTCCTATATATACTATATACTACAATTGCCGTGCGCAAAGTGCGTATCTATACAACTTGGTAGCATTGCGCACTGAACCCATTTATACGTAAACTGCGTACTCTAGATGCTGCTATTGTGACGCTTGATAATGTGCCCCTCCTACGCCATCACGCAGGTCACGTGAACGCTCTCTGCTACACACAGAGATGCCGGAACGTGTAATAGAGTACTACAGCTCATCCTCCCGTGCCGTGACCTAACTCTAGACGGAATAAGGTATTTTATTTTATGCACAGTGTATACCTTTATCATTCGATTATGATTTATGTGTTATTGGTTCATTACCGGAGTCGACTTAGATGTATCTTATAAATGTAGTTGTTTTTATCATGGTTGTATCACTTGAAAAAGGCCCCCTAGCAAACAGAGGGCCAAAACGCGTTGTGAAAATTGAAACCAAACCCCTCTGCATTGCGGAATCTCTTTTTGGTCCTATGTGACCATCTGCTGACTACCATCTCCTGGAGTTTGGAGACCTGCACCCGTTTGCTGTACCGGAGTCCGATAGGTCCAGTGATTCTCCATTGGCTCACATTGTGCATCCTTAGATGTTGGGATACCGGCAAAAAGATGTTTCCACGTAAACCGAGGTGTACCTGCAACAAGCCCAATGACTACCAAGCTGATATGGAGGTTATCTTGTGCACTTATGGTACAAATTCGAACGATAATTTAACATGTAAACACAGTGAACGATCAAACAATGAACGAGAAATCGTTCATTTTGATCTTTCAACATGTTCTCAAATTGTCGTTGATCGTTCGCAAAAAATTCACAGATCGTTCCGTGTAAACAGTCGTTGGGAAAGTCCGGCCGCCCGCAGCCGGCCCCCCGCTCATCTGCAGCCCCCTGCGCCAGCTCGATCGCCACCCCCGCCGGCCGATTGCCACCCCCGCCGCCCCGATCGCCACCCCCGCCGCTCCGATCGCCACCCCTGCCGCCACTCCAATCGCCACCCCCGCCGCCGCTCCGATTGCCACCCGCCCGCCTCTCCGATCGCCCCCTCCACCCTGGCCACGAGCATACCTTACCTGCTCGGCGTAGCGGGTGTTTGAAATTCTCGGCTCCCCTCTTCAGTGCATTGATTGGCTGAAGAGGGGAGCCGGGAATTTCAAACAGCTCCTCTTCAGCCAATCAGTGCTCCTCTTCAGCACTGATTGGCTGAAGAGGAGCTGTTTGAAACTCCCGGTTCCCCTCTTCAGCCAATCAATGCACGGCAGCACTGATTGGCTGAAGAGGAGCTGTTTGAAATTCCAGACTCTCCTCTTCAGCCAATCAGTGCTGCCATGCATTGATTGGCTGAAAAGGGGAGACGGGAATTTCAAACAACTCCTCTTCAGCCAATCAGTGCTCCTCTTCAGCACTGATTGGCTTAAGAAGAGCTGTTTGAAATTCCCGACTCCCCTCTTCAGCCAATCAATGCACGGCAGCACTGATTGGCTGAAGAGGGCAGCCGGGAATTTCAAACAGCTCCTCTTTAGCCAATCAGTGCTGCCGTGCATTGATTGGCTGAAGAGGGGAGCCGGGAATTTCAAACGGCTGCTCTTCAGCCAATCAGTGCTCCTCCTCTCCAATCAATGCACTGAAGAGGGAAGCCAGGTAAGGTATGCTCGGAGCGGCGGCGGGGGTGGCGATTGAAGCGGCATGGTGGAGATCGAGCCAGCACTGGGGGCTGCGGATAAGCGGGGGACCGGGCTGCAGATGAGCAGGGGGCCGGGCTGCGGGCGGGCCGAGCTGCGGGCGGGCGATCTTAAAACGATTGCAAAACGTTTTTTTCTGTACGATATATCGTACCGTCTAAACGCTGATCGTTAATCGTGCAATCGGGCCAATTATCGTCCCGTGTAAACGTAGCATTACTTTTGCTCATGTAGTGGACAATTTGTACCAATTTCTCTTCTGCTACCAAATAACTGAATTACCTTTTACACAGAATTTTAGCATTATTCTATTTTACCCTTTTTTACTTACAAAATCTGACCAGTTTTTCTTGTTCAGTACATTATACATCCTTCTCTATATAAATAATATACTCGTGAAGTAGGGAACATGTCCAATATCTCTGGGAAATGCTGTGCACATTGTGAAAAGCTGGAGCCAGTGCAAAAAAATATATTGAAACATGTTTAGAACAGACGTTAATGTGGAACCTGGGTCAGGGGGTCAAATATATCTAGAGGCCAAATAAAAACAGAGGTAAAAAAAAGGAATAACATAAAAAAAAAGCCTGAAAATAGTAACAATAAAATGTAGTGCCTTATCTTCTGTGGAGAAGTGAATATACAAAAAAAATGTAACTGAGCAGAAAATATTCCAAAGTTAAAATTTTAAAGATTTAAATTTAAACATAATTTTACAATTGATGATGGAGCTTTATGGAATGGAAATATAGCGCTGCCTATGGCTGATATTTAATATAGAGATATATGAAGATACAGAAGTTTACATATAAACCCATAAGAGAACATATTGGGGGAGATTTATCAAACATGGTGTAAAGTGAAGCTGGCTCAGTTGCCCCTAGCAACCAATCAGATTCCACCTTTCATTTTCCAAAGAGTCTGTGAGGAATGGAATGTGGAATCTGATTGGTTGCTAGGGGCAACTGAGCCAGTTTCACTTTACACCATGTTTGATAAACCTCCCCCATTGTCATACAGATGTGTCCATCCTCACCTTTCTGCAAATGTCATTAAAGAATTTGTCCAGGGAAAATAAACTTGTCCCCTATCCTCAGTACAAATAAGGGGCAAGTAAGAGATTGTCGCCGGGGGGTGGGGTGGGTGGGTGGGGGGTCCGTACTCTGTACCCCCCACTGATCTTCCTATCGGCCCTCGGATTCTTTGTTTTGACTAGAGCTGTGGGTAAGTCTTGTGATCTGCGGTTCTTTTCATTCCTATGGAGCACGGAAAGAGCAGACTAAGCCGGAAAGTGCTTACCCTGCTTACCCTGCTTTATTGATTCCTAAGAAGCCGCGGGAAAGAGCAGAGTAAGCCAGAAATTTGAATTTGGCAAGTTTGATAATATTTATGGGGCGGTCCTGATCTTCCCTAGATGTCGGGTGAGAGGAGGATCGGGTAGTTTGAATTTCAAGGCCTGATCTTTTTGTTGTCATGGTAGATACACCATACGCTTATGTACATGCTCTCATGCAGTATTTCTGCTTCAGGTTTGGGGTTATGATGTCACAGACCCGCACAGCGAATCAGTTGTTACAGTGGTGTCCCGCCCCTTTAAGATCACAGTTACTTAAAAAATTGTATATGATGCCATAAATAACAAAAAATGTACCAATTTATTATGTAAATTTAATCTCAGTGTTTTTGTAACCAAGATGAGTGTTGTGTTCATGGCTGGAATGACTGACTAACATAGGAGAAGACAGTACACAATCCTAATGACTAATCCTCAGTGCAAAGCCAGTCCAGACACATGATGAATGGGATAATGGACTGAATGATGAATTGATTGTTAAATGATGTCATCAAGCAGTCCATAGTGATTAATAAAACACTTATTCATGGAAGAGCAGCCAGCCGAGAGTTAATGACTGGTGAATGCACTTGTAGCTCCGTGTTAAGGAAGATCAAAAACACATCTAGATCGTTAGATAACCAAGAGTAATGTAAAATCGAGATTACAGCCTCGGCAAATTCTTCTCGTCCAGGACACCAAACTTAGATATCGTTCAATTATACTTAATTTTAGTTAAAATAGTTTCTCATATCCATCAAAATATATAATATCAATGTGTTATACATTGTTATACATTGTTATACCTTATTGAGGAATGTATAATATCTTCCGTCGGTACTGAGACTTGATCATGGTTTAGAGTTTAAGTACTAGCCCTGGAGCACTAGATTGCCAGAAAGATATTCAATGTGAAATTTGGTACACGTTCGAGTATTAGGGTACTCGATGGTGTCCGTTACTCGGACGAGCATCTTGAGATACTCGAGACAATGGCATCTTCCTCTTCCTGCATGTTTAGCGGCTTTTTCTCAGCCAATCATCATGCAGGAGAGTCTTTGGGAGCTTGCAGCATCACGTGGGACCCATACATGTCGATAGCAGCGATTGGCTAGCCAGATCAGATGACCCGGGTATATAAGAATCAGTTCCCGCGATGCTTGCTTCAGACGCAAGCTGGATGAGAATAGGGAGAAAGCTGCTGTCTGTCGGGGAGAGTGTTAGGGTTGGGAAATAGTGTCTGCCAGGCAGGAATCATCCATAAAGAACCCAACAGTCCTTCTAAGGGCTACAACTATATTTTTTTGCTACTCTTGGCTGATGTCTGGGACTTGTAGTGCAACTACCGTCATCTTGGCTGCACACTGTGCAGAGCGACTGGTGCCAGAAAGGGGGCAGCACGTGGTCCACAAAAAACACAAAGAAATTGCCCAAAGTCCTCTCAGTACTCACTTTTGCTGCTGCTGTACCTTGGCTTGCTGGGATCTGTAGTGCAGCTACACCTATCCTGGCTGTGCAGTGTGCAGTGTAATAGATGCTCTAAAACATACAGCACCTGGTACACACAGACTCCATAGACTACCCCAAAAGTCCTCCCAGTTGCACCCAGGTGCATTCCTAACATGTGCCAGGACATGTGGCTTATCCATCTTGGTCTGGGTCAGCAAAATTGGGCCACCACCCGGCTGTTGCCCATAATTTGGCCTAATGTTGCGATTAGCCAGCTCCAGAGGCATCCATGCATGCTGCCCCTGCTGTTTCCTGTCGATTTCTGTGTTGTTTCCATCATTTTCTGAGGTTTCCAGGTTTTCAGGCAACCCTCCCTGTTTCCCATTGACTTCAATGGGGTTCGTTACTCGAAACAGCACTCAAGCATCAGGAAGTATCGAGCACCCAAGCATTTTAGTACTCGCTCATCTCTAAATGCTATACATACTATGCTCCCATAATATATTAGCTCCACATTGTGTGCTCTCCCAATATAACTGCTCCATATATGTGCTGGATTGTTAACTGTTTCCAACTAACCTGCACCCCACAAAGGGCATTGCAGCTCAATTGAGTACTTCTTATATATTAGTAGTCGACCAGTAAGTGTATACCCCTCCGGAAGAAACCATTGGGACTAGAGTTCCATAGAAGTACGTAGACTTACTAAGACCCCCAATTCCTATCTCATTTTCTCAGGGGGATCCTAAAGCACCAGCCATCTGGACCATAGTATCTACAAGAGATGTTGCCTCCCTTCCTTTATATGATTTATTTGCCAAGTAAAGAAACTGTGTAAGCCTTCCTTGTCAGCATCAGAAACATCAAGAGCACATTACAATCCATCCATCTTCTACATTATATTGGAAATCTTTTAAAACATAAGAACATGGGTTCTCTTACTCGGTATTCTTGCTAAACATGTGTAGACGAAGGGAAAAAAAATTCCATCAGATATTCCATGTGCCATTTTACAGATCTCTCTCCTCTCCATGGACCTAATTAAAAGTGTTCTATTCTAATTCTGATGAACCTTCGTGTCCCTGTGCTTTTGATTTAACACGTCTCGCTGGAGTATAGGGATAATGTTACTTTTAAAGAGACACGCTCACAGTAATAGCAAATGTGTTCATTAAATAGACTGCATTACTCAGAAGGTGTTTCGGATGCCGAATGAATTCCTATTGAAAGGCTTTATCCACGCTCGAAACCATTCTCCACTCGTCAGACTGATAAAATACTTAAAGTGTCACTGTCGTTTACATTTTTTTTTGCAGAAATCAATAGTACAGGCGATTATAAGAAACTTTTTAATTGGGTTTATTAGCCGGAAAATGTATTTTTATCATGAAAAAGCAGTTAGAAGCTCTCCCCCCTGTCTTTATGGTTTTCTATGGAGAGGAGAGGGGTGGAGGGAGATGAGGCTCCAAAGCAGGACAACAAAGAGTTAATTTACAGCTACATCACCGGGTTATCTCTTCTGAAGTCAGCACTGACCTCTCTGACCTCTGAATACCGGCTTTCACACAGCTCCCGCTGTGCAATCCATTGTTCTCTGCTCTCTTCTGGTGACTAATCTCCCTCCTCCCCCTCCCCTCTCTGATTTCTGGAGAAAAAAAAAAAAAGACAGTGACACTTAAAAAAAAAAAGTCTATGCTTTTTTAGGTGTATCTTGAGGCATAAAACAGCCATAGCATTTTTTATTTTATTATAACGGTTGTAATTATTATGGGTGTAAAAAAAAAATAAACAAAAACTTTTTTTCTGACTCACCTGTAGAAAAACACCGCCCCAAAAAAATTAAAGGGGCACTCTGGCATTTTTTTTCTCTTTCAAATCAACTGGTGTCAGAAAGTTATACTGATTTGTAATTTATGTCTATTTAAAAATCTCCAGTCTTCCAGTATTTATGAGCTGCTGTATGTCTTGCAGGAAGTGTCAGGAACTGTCCAGAGCAGGAGAGGTTTTCTATAGAGATTTGCTCCTGCTCTGGACAGTTCCTGACATTGACAGAGGTGGCAGCAGAGATCACTGTGTGCGTCCCTGGTGTATGCCCTTTTCCCCTGATGAGCGGGCACGGGTTGTGGCTTCCTCCCATGCCTGATATATCATGATTTCACAACTGCAAACAGGTAAAGAACATGGCATAAATCTACATCTGCTCTGGATCCACTGGATTTACTAAGAGGGGAGAACATAGGGGCAGGGCCGTAGTTAAGGCCAGCATACGTGTATGCCTGTCCTAATACATCCCCCCATAGCGCGTTCTCTCTTATCTTTATGTAACTTGACTGAGACAGACTCTGGAGTCTAAGCTTATGGAACTGTCTCGGTCATGCCCATGGAGAGCAACAAAAGCAAAGCTCAACCATGCACTTCTTTTCCTGCTCACTCTAGAGAATCCTGGATGACCCCTTTATCCAGCGAAACATTTTTTCTTTCAAATGAACTGGTTTTAGAATGTTTTATCGATTTGTAATTTACTTCTATACAAAAATCTCAAATCTTCATATACTTATCAGCTGCTGTTTGTCCGGCAGGAAATGGTGTATTCTTTCCAGTCTGACACAGTGCTCTCTGCTGCCACCTCTGGCCATGTCAGAAATTGGCCAGAGCAGTAGCAAATCCCTATAGAAAACCTCTCCTGCTCTGGACAGTTCCTGAAATAGACAGAGGTGGCAGCAGAGAGCACTGTGTCACAGTGGAAAGAAAATACGACTTCCTGCAGGACATGCAGCAGATGATAAGTACTGGACATTACATTAATTGACATTACAAATCTATATAACTTTCTGAAACCAGTTGATTTGAAAGAAAAATAATTTCACTGGAGTACCCCTTTAAGGTTTTTTTTTTCTTGTAAATACAAGTGTAATTTTTGCATGAACATGGTCTTCAATCTTATAGGGGTATTTGAACCAGCTGCCCTATTCCCTGCTGCTTTGTTCTGGCTGCTTTTTGCCTTCTTTGACACATTGACCCAGCAGTAAATGCCTGCTCAGCCAATCACTGTCAGCCACAACAACCCGCCTCAGCCAGGGATTGGGCAATTATTAGCACCAGAAATCCCCTTTAACCCTTGAAGGGTTGGTGATGGATTGGTAGCGATAAGGCAAAGTAGTAGTTGCAAAGTCAAGAAGACAAGTTTGGTATTTTTCTTGACCTTACTTCTAGACAGACAGATAAGCTGACGGCATGGCCACTACTAGGTAACTGTGGTTATGGGCTATGGGGGTCCTACGGTTCTAGAATATTCCATATATGGCTAAAATAGGACCACCCCCATATAAAGGCTCACGGTGGATATGAAAGACAATCGGGAAGTCGGTGCACGGAACAAGGCAAGGGCTCGGGCTCGGGAAACGTATTCCATCATTTGGTTGGTTTGACAAATGTAGATGGTTTACGGTGAGATCTGCCGCCGGTTCTTCCTGCAGGAGAAAAATGAGACCTATCATTTTGTTTGGGACACAGAAATTTACTCACTTATCCTCAATATTCTTATTCTTCCTAAACCCCCCTAGGCTCTCAGCCATCGCGAATTGAGTTTACCGACTTTGAAAAATAAGCTGTAAACCTGCGCTCTATTTCATGCCTGGTGTCCAAGGGAGAAGTTGTTGTTTTTTTAGTTTATTTATTAAACCGGTGCTATTATTGTCTTTAATGATTCTTTGTTAGAGCTTTTAACGTTCCTGGGAGTTATACATAGAAAAGAGGGTTAAAGGGGAACTCCATTGGGTGATTTTTATTTTCAAATTTTATTTTTTGCTTGAAAGATAAAGCATACTGACGTGCCCTAACTTAGACCTTTGCTGTTCTCAGGGGGCTTCTTATGTGTTGACCCTGCAGGAAATTTCTGCACAGCCAATCACTACTAATTACTGATTGATACAAAAACATCAGGCAACTTAGTATAGGGTATGACATATGGTAGTGTAGGGTAGGGTAGTATAGGATAGGCTATATGGTACTGTAGGGTAGTATAGCATAGGCAATATGGAAATAAAGGGTAGAGATGATCGAACATCAGGAATTTTCAAGTTCGATCAAACTCGAACCTTCTCGAACCTTTGTAATTTGATTCCCGATACCTTCCGTTCTGTGGGGAAGGTGGAGACAGCCCGAGTACCACCTGGAAAACAGGGATACAGCCTAGGAAATAAGCTGTAATAGGCTGTATCCTTTTTTTTCCAGGCGGTACTCGGGCTGTCTCCACCTTCCCCACAGAACGGGAAGGCATCGGGATCGAACTCGAAAATTCCCGATGTTCGATCATCTCTAGTAAAGGGTAGTATAGGATAGGCTATTTGGTAGTGCAGGGTAGTATAGGATAGGTTTTATAGTAGTACAAGGTAGTATAGAATAGGCTATATGGTAGTATAGGATAGGATATGGGGTTTTATAGGGTAGTATAGGATAGGCTTTAGTATAGGATAGAATAGGGTAGGCTATATGCTAGTGTAGGGTAGTGTAGGATAAACTAAATGGTAGTGTAGGGTAGTATAGGATAGGCTAAATGATTGTATAGTGTAGTATAGTATAGGGTATATGACACTATAGGGTAGTAAAGAATAGGCTATATGGTAGTATAAGGTTGTATAGGATAATCTATACAGTAGTGTAGGGTAGTATAGGGTAGGCTATATGGTAGTATAGGATAATCTATACAGTAGTGTAGGGTAGTATAGGGTAGGCTATATGGTAGTATAGGATAATCTATACAGTAGTGTAGGGTAGTATAGGGTAGGCTATATGGTATTATAGGATAATCTATACAGTAATTTAGGGTAGTATAGGGTAGGCTATATGGTAGTATAGGATAATCTATACAGTAGTGTAGGGTAGTATAGGGTAGACTATATGGTAGTATAGGATAATCTATACAGTAGTGTAGGGTAGTATAGGGTAGACGATATGGTAGTGTAAGGTAGTATAGGATAAGCTTAATGGTTGTATAGCGTAGTATATAATAGGCTATTTGCTACTATAGGGTAGTATAGAATAGGCTATATGGTAGTATAAGGTAGTGTAGTATAGGCTATATGGTAGTGTAGGGTAGTGTAGGATAGGCTATATGGTAGTAAAGGATAGTATAGAGTAAAATATATATAGTGTAGAGTAAAATAGGGAATGGTAGATTTCAGTAGTATACTGGTCATATGCAATGGTATATAGGATAAATGCATAGGTAGGATAATGTAGGATTTAATATATCATAAAGCAGAATAGTATACAATAGAAGATAATTGCCCCCTAATCCACATAAGTTTACCAGTTTACAACATACGTGAACCTGAAGATGCTGAAGAGGCGTGCGTACTTTGGGTACTGGGGTAGAGAATGCTTGCAAAATGCACAACGAGGCTCAGCCACCTGATGAAGATCCCAGGGCCAGAGTCGAAACACATAGTTCATTTTGAAAAAAAAAGTCTTTTGGATCATCTTAAAGATGAAAACACTTCTAGATCACTGTTCAATCCAGCACCTGCAGCGAAGAGCTATCCATTGGGTTGTCAGCCAACAGCTAGAGACGTAACTATAAGGGTTCAGCAGTTGCACTCACATGAAGTCCAAAGTTCTTTAGATATACAAAAGAACACTGCAGAGACACCATTACGTCTTGACGTCAGTGAACTAGCCAGACCTTCCTCCGGGAAGGAACAACCAAGACATGGAATGTCTCCAATCAAGGAAACCACCCAAGGAAGGTATCCATCCACAGACAGCTGTTTTGGGGTATTTGCCCCTCATCAGTGTGGAGTAGGATTCTGGCTAGTGGGAGCAATGCCTAGTAAGTGCAGGCAAAAAGACACTGGTTGACCTCAGAGAGATCAACCAAAACACCACAGAGACACCGTCACATGTCTTGACCTCAGTGTATTCTAGAACATTGGGAAATCAAATATGCAAAAGAACACTGCAGAGACACAATCACATGTCTCGACGTCAGCAAACTAGCCAGATCTTTCTTTGGGAAGGAACAACCAGGCCAAGGAATGTCTCCAATCAAGGAAACCACCTGAGCAAGGTATCCATCCACAGACAGCTGTTTTGGGGTATTTGCCCCTCATCAGTCTGGAGTAGGATTCTGGCTAGTGAGAGCAATTAGAAGTCCAACAGGCTCTACATCACACAGAAGGGTAGCAGTACTGTACAAGACAGGACAAGGCTGGGGCACTCCATTACCAATATTGTTGAGAGTTGTGTTTTGGAAGACCCATTGGTGGAGTACCTCTGAACTTTGTCCACCATTCTTTTGTATTTATCATGATATAGATACAAACTATAGATTGCCCCCAGTCAGGTAAGACTGACACCTTCTTCACACCGCACAAAGAATGCAAATTTCCTAAGAGGGCAATCATGTATCCAACAGAGAATAGACGGCTGATTGCGATAGAAAGTGCAAGGAATCCCAGAAAAGTTCCCAACGCCATTATATAGCTCACACTTCTCATGGATGACATATTACATTGATTAGTCAGGATTCAGATTGTACATTATTCTCCGGTGGAAGAAATATCCAATTAACTCTTGTATGACCAAAGGTGATGAAGAATTGAGTCTTCTTAAAGTAAAGGTTAGAAGAGATCTTCAACGTTAGAGGTTTACGTAAGATATGTTGGAATGTAAAAAAAAAAAAAAAAAAAAAATCTTATAATAATACTAATCTTTCCCCTTTGCCATTGTCAGGAGTTTTCTTTACCATTTGATAAACCATAAATGGGATTAAGTAACGTCAATGGCTAAGAGTTCCCTCGGGGGTCTCTGTGCTCCCAGTCGTACTGCCGGTCATGGTTAGGTTATGCATGGTACCATATTGCAGGACATATGATAGATATGGGTGTAACTCTTAAAAAATGGGTAAATAAATTAACTGGTGTCAGAATTTTATACAGAATTAAAAATTAATTCAAATTAATAATCTCAAGTTTTCCAGCACTTATCAGCTGCTGTATGTCCTGCAGGAAGTGGTGTATTCTTTCCAGTCGGACACTGTGATCTCTGCTGCCACCTCTGTTTGTCATAGGAACTGTCCAGAGCAGTTGCAAATCCCCATAGAAAACCTTTGGACAGTTCCTGACATGGACAGAGGTGGCAGCAGAGAGCACTGTGTCAGACTGGAAAGAATACACCACTTCCAGGAGGAAAAACAGCAGCTGATAAGTACTGGAGGACTTGAGATTTTTTACATATAAGTAATCTACAAATCTGTATAACTTTCGGACACCAGTTGATTTTAAAACTCCTCTTTAAGTGATGACAGGGGAGTGCTTGCACTCTTGAATGCCACACAGGGTTCCGATCACAGTAATCCAACCCAAATCTGACCTAGATGGACTTTAGCAACTGGAACTCCCGTCTTGATTATTGGCTTGATTAAGGCTTAGCTGGTAGGAAAACTAAACTAGGCCTACATTTTTTCTTACAGGGCTTATCAGGATAGAGTCTGGCTAGATGCTCACACTTCTCTGGTTAGAATGATCTAGTATTCTGGGAGAACACTTTTCTAGCACATGCCAAATCACAAAATTCACAAACTGCGATTCATTATGAGCTTTGCAAAAAGTTCGGTTCATTACAGGACCAAACTTTTTGCAAAGTTTGTAGAGAGTTAGGTTGGCTGCACATTTTCATACACATAGAAAACAAAAAAAAAGATATACTTACCTGTCTGCTCTCCCCCAGTGTCTTCCTGCAGGTCTTCAGTGCCCTCTGCTAATCACAGCCGCCTCCAGCCTGCTCAGCCAATCACTGACTGAGAAGTGACAGCACCATGGCCAGTGATTGGCATAGTGGGCTGTCACTCCCGAGACAAGATCAGCTGTCTCAATCAGTGATTGGCTGAGTGGGCTGTCTCAGTCAGGAAGTGGAGGCGGCTGCAATCAGCGGTGGACACCAGGGGTGCGCGGACAGGTAAGTATTGATTAGCAAACTTGCTGAACTGCACTAAAATTGCTAAATGCTTGCAATAGTTTAACTATTTCAGCGCCATTTGTTTAAGGTCTTAAGGTATTTCTTCAAAGTTTGTTAAACCCTGCTATACTGAACTTTTTTGAACGCTCCTCTCTAGTCATGTGACCAAAGCTCCATGCATCCTTTACAAATGTAGTTCCCTAATGGTGACAGTAAAGAGCAACAATATACCTTTCACGTCCTCAATACCTCAGAGTATGTAGAGGCAGCAGTGTGAGAAACAAAATGACTGCTTATACTTGTTAGGGCCCGTTCATACTATGGAATCTGCTGCGAAATTCCACGTGGAACCCCCGGGCATGAACTCGTCCATTCTTTGAGCGGAGAGCACGGAGAGCGAAGGCGTGCGAGCCCTCCCATTCAAACAGGTAGCAGATTTGGCGCCGAGTACGCGCGCGGGGGTTCCGCACGCAATTTTGGCCACAATTCTGTAGTGTGAACGGTCCCTTAGACTTATGATACCCAGACTTTTACATTCGGAAAGAGATTCCGCTGCCACACAACAACGTTAATCCACGTAGATACTACACGGGTATCAGGACACGGCACTTCCTATAGAATCTCTGTTTTGCAGAATAACGTTGAAAGAAGTGCTGCTCTTCTCCTTGCTTAGGAGGTCTGAACAAGCAAACAGAGAAAATAGTAAATATCAATATCAGTCATTTTGGGGTTAACTTTCCGTCATGATTGGTGACACTCAATAATTAATCTCTCCCGGACAGTTCTGAACCCGAGCAGATTCTCATTTGATGAAGGATTATGATGGATTTAGCAGCTATAAGACTATTCTCCTCTTGTTTGTGCGCTTATAGTACCACAATGAATATTTTTTTTATAACTTGTATTTTGTCAGCTGCTGAGGTTGACTTCTTAGGATAATCGCAGAAATAAAATGTGCTGACCCTCCCAATCTGAAGAGTCGAGTTAATTGCTGGATTATCTGTTCATTATACAGATCCCAAGACTCCAGCAAGTGCCAGTCAAGGGCTGTGCTATAAGCCTGGGATATTTTTGCACTCTTCCTATTTATACAGAGAAGGGTAGTAAATACCAATGCTTGGAAAAGGTCTGATCCCATGGGAAAACCAAGTATGACAGTCATAGATATGCTGCGTGTCGTGTCTTTGTACTCCAGTCTATTGTAGTAGGCTATAATATGAAACTTTGAATAAATTCGAATTCCATTGAAACCAGGGGAATGTTTTGTCAACTTTGGTTTGCAAAGTGGTCTAATGGTCTACATGGTCTGTCTGCACTAAACCTAATATTTGTATACATAATATATGTATACATATGTATACAAAAGTATAATATTTGTATACATAAGTATAAGAGGAGCTTAGATGAGTGAGCTGAACTTCCTGAACCGCAATTCGTTCCGAACTTCGCCAAAAGTTTGGTTGGGTACCGAACCTAACTTTTTGCAATGCTCAGGACAAGTTCAGAAGGATGGACATCAGACATGTTGAAAAAAAAAAGTTCTCTTTTATCCGCAGTCTCCCAGTGCCTTCCTCCGGGTCTCCAGTTTCTTCAGCCACCTTCAGCCCAATCAGCCAATTACTGACTGAGACGGGACAGCACCGCAGCCAGTGATTGGCTAAGCGGGCTGTCACTCCCAAGACAAGAGTCAGCCAATCACTGTCTTACTGAGAAGGGACAGAAGAACGATGTTATTAGACAGTGACGAGTGACAGCCTGCTTAGCCAATAACTGGTCGGACTGCTGTCCCATCTGCAGCCAATACTGTAAACAGGCATAGATTTGATGAGACATGCCAGGAACTGCAGTCACGAGAGAGGCGAAAGAAGAAAACCTGGGGTCATAAGGGGGGGGGGGGGGGGTATTGATCAGGGCCTTTCAGTGGGAAGAACTATACACCAATGGCTGCCAACCTTCAGCATTACAGTATTTATAGATAGATCATATAAAAGTTCAGGGGCATAGGCAAGAGGGCTGCAGAGGAGCCTTGGGTCACCCATAACATCTATCTTCCCCATATGAGGAGGCTACTGCACTGGAGCCCACTTGCTTCAAGGTACATCTCTGATTGTCCAGTTGGGGGGGGGGGGGCTCCATAACGGGACTCCAGTTATCTCATTGCTTCTGGTTGACCATTTGACCAACAATTTTTCTCCATAGCCTCTTACATAGGTGGCCATGTTTTCTTTTATTCAATCCTCAGTATAAAAAGAAGCTCTTGGTCTTGCAAATTAAATTCTCTGAGAACTGGGTAACTCTGATCATAGAAATGCTTAAAGGGGCTAAACAATGATGGATTAGTAGATAGAGCTCTCCTCCAACTAAGCTTCAAATGAAGCGGGGGATCATCTAATTTGTGAAGTCCCTGACCAATGGGGCATGTCCCCGTTAGGATACCATAGGCCCAATGGATTTGATACAGTTACAAGTATTTGAGGCGCTGGGATGCCTTTGCCTCTTTCCTTAATAAACCTGATCTGTATAATAAGCCGGGTGATTTCTTTGTGCTTCCTCCTAAGGTACGATGTCTACACATGAATTTCCGCTGACAGCTTAACCACCAGGCCGGGCCGTGAACAAGCCTATTTTAATAAAGGAAAAATATGTACAAATAAAAGCTATAATATAATTATTTCCTTATCCGTCTGCCTCCTACATGCTGTCAGCAGGCAAGAAAGTAATTTAATAAAGAGGGAAAAGCATCGTAAATTTTATTGGTAACCGTATTAATAGCTTCCTGACACTATTTTTACGGCCAGAATCTTTGACAAGCTGCTCGAGAACTCTTTGACTGGGAGACAAGCCATATGTTGGAATTGTAGCATTGTCTTTCTCTGGTTATCGGGAGGCACGCTCACTGGCCATTGGTAACCAATACATTTTCTTAAAGGAGAAGGAACAAAAACTAAGACAAGGTCTTCTTTATAGAAGGATAAAAATGTTAAAAACTTTTGACCACTTTCTTATTTCCGGGATGGAATAAGAAATTTTGGAGAATTCTGAATTAAAGGAGTTGGAGGGGTATTCCAGCTTCTAAAATATATTCCATATTCACAAGATACAGGGGTCTGACATCTGGGAGAGCATACTGGGAGGGTATATCCAGTGCTCCCATAGACAACCCACTTTTCCAAAGAGCGTGGGAATTTGGGACTCCTTTGGAGGGTCCAGGCTCTGCGAGAGTTATCTCTACAGATACTTATCTTGTGGATAGGGTTAAGGAGATATTTCAGGAAAAATCAACTTTTGTAGGAAATCGCGGGGGGTCTGACCTCTGTACCCCCCTCTGATCTCTGTATTGGGCCCCCAGCTTCTGTGTAATAAATAGCCACGGGTTTTAGGGCTGGAATATCACTTTAGCCTAAAATACAAAGTCATCTTATCCTACAGGATACAGGATAACTGGCTGATTTGTTTAGGGGTCCGGCCATTGGGACCAACGATCCTAAAAATGAAGGAAATTTTTTCCCCAGTTCAATGGATTGGCAGGGCGTATATTTGTTCTCCATGTTCTTCATTCTCTGTGAGGCTGCCGAACCTTGCAAAGTGCTTAGCTAAGGAAAAACTCTGCACCTTAGGAAAACCCTTTTAAAAGACAGTTTATGAACTTTGTCTATTGTGTTAGCCATAGCAGAGAGAGTCTCTCTCACTGGAGGACCCAACATGTCTATGCATTACACCAACAATCCATGTTTTAATAGCTTAGTACCTCATTTCACCTGCGGTGGCGCTGTGGGGGAACTTAACATTGGCTGCAGGATCTGATTACACATTACAGCTGATTGTTCAAAGTCAAAGTAGCAGTAAAAGCTGTGATTTTATTGTAAGGGGAACCCATCTAACAAAAAAGGTATTTTTCAAAGCCTAGTGTTAGGCAAACAAAACATAATCATTGGATAATTAAAAGTTGGTATCTTTCTATTATACTTAGTGCTTTCATTGTTTACACTTAGAAGCTGAAAACCTGCTCAGATTTAGCGATTCAAGTAAGAATATAACTTCATTCAGTAAAGACACCTGCTAATATTCCTTTGGAGAGATTTTTCTCGAATTTGGCTTCAGTTTGGCTTCAATGGCAATTTGGCTCCAACACTCATTGGGCCAAGGGCAAAGCACCCAGCCCAGTAAGGATATAGATGGCCATATTGATAGGGAGTTGATGTCTTAATCTGTCCCTGAACTCCAATTTCTGCCTCTTAGAGCATCCAATATGGGCAAGCTCAACCATGTAGTGAAGGAAAATACAGGGTAAGAAGAGTAAGGCCGCATTTACACGATCTGTGGCGCGATCGGCGCTGCAATGACTGGAGGAGGATCGCGGCATGGAACCCCCAAAGTGAAGATGACAGGAGCGAAGAAGACAACTTCTCGCCTACTCTGCAACCATGGACAATTTTGTGGGACATGCAACCTTACACAGTTAACTAGCCAAGTCAGTACCTGGAGGTCTCGTATGAAAAGAATCAGCAAGAAAGGCTTAGAAATCCAAGCAATAATGTAGGCTATAAGAACAAAGTAGCATGCACCATAGAGTAAATCTTTTAACACAATGTAGG
The DNA here is from genome assembly GCF_027789765.1 of Dendropsophus ebraccatus. Classification (NCBI taxonomy): domain Eukaryota; kingdom Metazoa; phylum Chordata; class Amphibia; order Anura; family Hylidae; genus Dendropsophus; species Dendropsophus ebraccatus. The sequence continues at coordinate 13,050,958 of NC_091457.1, forward strand.
ACGAGGTGAGTGAAGAACCGACTCTCCAGGATAAATTGCTCTCAAGGTACAACATTTAGTAGTGTATCAAAAAGCCAGTGAATCCAAGGGAGGCACAGTCGAAATTCGTGTTGGAAACCTTAGACCTATCCTCAACTCCAGAGAGCATCAGTATTGCTTAACGGACAAGGAGGGCAGGAGAACCCAAAGATTAAAATCTCAATTCTTTGTTTGAAGTCTCAACCCACCATGCATTTTGGGGTTCTCAAGTTTAAGAAATGTGATGAGATGAGATTGGGTCTTTTTAAACTTGAGAAATGGATCTGGAACCCTTAATCACCTTGTTGTATGAGACTTCAAATAAGGAATTGAGATCTTAATCTTTGGGATCTCCTGCACTGAGCTCTAAAATGAGGGGATGGACTAAGAGCTACAGAGTGAGAGTGTGCGGTATCTTCAGGATGGCTGGGTCTTGTGGTGTACCCCAGCCTTACTTACAGACTTAGGTGAGCCTGATGGCTTCCATAGGAGTAGACTACTCTTTGGTGCTTCCCTGTGATATATCTCTCTGTCTCTTCTGGGGGCTGCTGTAGGGGTTTTAGGGGGGCTGGACTTGTGTGTATAGTGGTCGGTGGTATGGATCTGTAGTTTCCCTAGGGCCAACCCCTGGTACTGGTGTTCATTAAGATGGCCCTTTATGATGGTGAGGTACAGGTGGACCAGACAACATGGAGACAGTACAACAATTACTCCTTTACTAAAAGCTTAAAGGCACCTGTAGAGTCCAGTTGCATGTGAGGAAAGTGTAGAGAGACAGTCTGCCTTAGACCTTTAGTTTTCCCACCAATGGAGCTTGAGCCTTTTCCCTCCCTGTCAGCTAGAGAGCTTTCTGTTTAAATATCTAGAACATGCTGAAAGCCACTACTTTCAGTTCCTAGAAGTATTCAAAGGTCCTTGCACAACTTCCTCTTTGAATCCCAGAAAGAGACAATTTAGAGGGCCAAGTTAGTTATGCAAACAAATATACTCAAGTCCACTTGCTTAGGTTTTCTTTTCTGGGGATTCTCCCTAACAGTAGAGGTACCTTTTGTTTCTGTAGAAAGAACACCCAAAGGACTCTCTCTTAATTCCCATTTTCCTCCTTTCACGGTTGAGTTTTTCCTCCTTCTCCTTGAATTTTTTCCCTTTTTGTCAGCACCAGACAAGTTTGTCGGACTGAAAAGGCCTTGACTGGCCTGCTCACAGAAGATCCACTAGCTGTACTAAACCAAACACTACTTCCTGTTACAGCTGGGGTTTTGTGTGGAGCATAATAGCAAGTTCCACCTACCTGCTAGCAGCTTCTAGTATACTCTGAAAAGTGCTGGAAACTTCTACACTACCCAAAGCAGTTCCCATTTAAGACTGTGGGTATCACTGTTGTAGTTAAGTGTAGTGTTACAGTTTAGTGTAGCGTGTGTTGAGGCCATGTAACCCATTCACTGCTGGAAAGTTCCAACCGTACAGAGAATATATATATATATATATATATATATATATATATATATATATATACAGGTGCCATCTTAGGTCCATCTACAGGAATTGTGTTCTGGTACCTTACACTAAATCACAAGGGTATGCTAGAAGCAATAACAGGTATCTTCCTAGGATTGCGCGGGCAATGACAAGGCAATCAGGGTTCCTCCAAATCCAGATTGGGATCAAAATCTGATACAAAGCTCACAAATTTATCAAATTGGGCCCAAAGTTATTCGCTTACTGGGCAATTTTAATGGTAAAAATAAGAATTTCTTACATTTGTATAAAGCTATAGTCGATGTGTGAGGCACGGGTGTAACCTTTATGATAGGGGATGGCAGGAATACAGTCTGTGTTCTTTATCATCTTATCCTGATTCTCCGCTGGATTTTTTATGCATGCAGTCTACAGCAATTTTGCTAAATTCATAGTAGGATCTCTGAATGCTTGTCTCCGTAACTTAGATAAAATGCATCCATGTATGACTTGCACTTTAATTCCTTTGTCTATATCTGCAAATTCACAGTAGACAGCGAGATATCTTAATCATAGAAAAGATTCGCGTTCTCCGCTGGTGACTGTCTCAACTGTCTAAACTTGAAAACGATCTGGAACTAGAGAAAGGTGATTACATAAAATTGTGCTGTATTTTCAAGAGAATTATAAAACCTTCGGAGTGCTGATATTATAGGGGTTGTTCACTAATTTTTTTTCCATTTCAAACAAACTGGTGCCAAAGATTTGTATTTACTTTTACAAAAAAACCTCCAGTACTAATCAACTGCTGTATGTCCTGCAGGAAGTGGTGTATTCTTTCCAGTATGACACAGTGCTCTCTGCTGCCACCTCTGTCCGTGCCAGGGACTGTCCAAAGCAGGAGAGGTTTTCTATGGGGATTTGCTACTGCTCTGGACAGTTCCTGACATAGACAGAGGTGGCACCAGAGAGCACTGTCTCGAACTAAAGAGAATACCTCACTTCCTGAAGAAAATACAGCAGCTGATAAGTACTGGAAGGCTAGAAGTAAATTACAAATCTCTTGCACCAGCTGACTTGAAAGACTTTTATTTATTTATTTTTTATTTTTATTTTATTTTTATTTTTTGGGGGGGTGGGGGGTGGGGGTGAACTACCCCTTTAATGCTTACTGCAGTTATCCCATGGGAGTCCCCTTTGCGGTGCACAGCTATTTCTCTATTTTTCTATTTCAGAGATCACGAGCAGATATAGGCTATTCAGCAGCAGTACTCACACAGGACTTCATTTACTTCTTGTCTGGCCAACAACTTTACAACACTTACTTCTCTCTACTATACTATGACATGAACTACTATGCCAGTGCATAGTTTTAGAAGCCAGTAATGTGCACATGTTAGAAAACACAACTATGGATGTGTCCAGTCTCACCTTTTCCTTAGATAAGTGGAGGTGTCACTGTTATTGGAAAAAACTTCTGACGTGTCATAGAGACATGTCAAAAGTTTTGATTGATCCAGGTCTGAGTGTTCGGGCCTATATAAAATGTAAGAAGATGTCCTCTTCCTGCTTTGTGTCAGTAAAAGACTCCATAGACTTATATTAGGAGGCAGCGTGAGAGATCAGAAGGAGGCTTGCTGCTGCAGTTTGCGTCTTCTCTCTGACTGTTTATCAGATTCCCTTTAAAGGGGTTATCCAGGATTACAAGAAAACATGGCGACTTTCTTCCAGAAACAGTACCACTCTATGTGGTATGGCAACTCCGTTCCACTGAAGTGAATGGAAGAAAGTTGTAATACCACACACAACCTGAGGACAACTGTGGCGCTGTTTTGTGTCGTGTTTTTTTTTTTTAAATCCTAGATCACCCCTTTAAGACCACTTTACAGTGTCCTGTTCACAATTTAACCTTGAATCGTTTGAAGATATCATAGACCTACCCCACACAATAATGTGATATCATTGATTCTTTTCAAACATTGTCAATAGGTCAATAGTGCTCAAAGCTTGCAGAAATAGCTCAAAGCATTTCATCCATCTTTTCCAGCATGGTTCATGTTCTCCTGCATTTCTGAATACCTGTAGATGGTTATTATTAATCTGTATTATTATAATGGAGGGGGGCACAGAAGGACCCCCCTCTAGCATACTGGATTACAGATCACAGAGCCCTATATTGCATGCTTTTCTCCATGTCTGTAATGTCTGCCTCGATCCTCTCCTCCTCCTTAATACCTCACTGTTACCAGGCAGAACATGCAAATAAACGTATAGCAAACACGCTTGCAAAACACTTAAAACATTCCCCACAAATGGTACTTGAAATATTATCAGAGAAAACAGAATAGTGTATGAGAAGAATGGAGGCACATAGGAAGCTAAGCAAACAATTCTGCAGCTTTATACACGAATCAATTCCCGTGGTTCCATACACTGACTGATTCAAGTTTATGGCCATTGTTCATTCATGAATTCCTTATTATTGGTTGTTTTTTTTTCTCTCTTTTTATAAGAGTTAACTAGAAGACTGGAAGAAGGGGACACACCAGCTGTATATGGCCCCCACACTCTTGTACATGCTCAGAAGTTTATCTAAGGGGGTGTATCTGCATGTGTGGTGTCCTACCACGGGTGTTATTAGTTCATACACTTCTCGTAAAAGCCTGTACTACAAGTTAGCGTGATAATGAAGTGATACTTAAGTATTACCACTAGATGTCGCTATTATCTGTATATGTACTTGTATATTGCACAGATGTATATGGCCTTCACAATGGCCCCAGTGTCTTGTACATGCTCAGAAGTGTATCTAAGGGGGTGTATCTGCATGTACAAAGTTATGCCCCAATTTTTTATTAAAACTACTTTAATGGACGCTCAGGACATATACCAGTCACAGTTATCCAGTCATGGAGGAGGCAGGGACACTTCCAGTCTTCTGTTCTCTCATTTCCATTCAATGAGTTTTCCTGACTAATGTTGAGCGAGCTCTTAAATGCTTGAGTGCTTGTTACTCAAGTCGAGCAATTTTCAATGCTCAAGTGTTCAACTCGAGTAACAAACCCCATTAAAAATAATGGGAGAGTCAAGTATTTTTTCCAGGGCCCCCAGCTAAGTGGAGATTCATCTAAAAAGCTCAGAAAGCGATGGAAACACCATGGAAATGAAATGGGAACAGTAGAGCTATCAGATTGCTAGTCCTGGAAAGGGCTTTGGGGTTTTTATAGGCTACTGGTCTACCTAACTACTTAAAGTGTCCCTGTCGTAATTTATTTATTTTTATTTTTATTTTTGCAGTACAGGCGATTTTAAGAAACTTTGTAATTGGGTTTATTAGGCAAATATACCATCTTGACTGTATTACATCAGTCCGGCCTTGTGTAACCTATAGATAGGGGAGGGAGGAAGGAAGGAAGGAAGGAAGGAGGGAGATTAGTCGCCAGCAGAGAGCAGAGAACAAAGGATTACACAGTGGGAGCTGTGTGAAAGCTGGTATTCAAAGGTCAGAGAGGTCATTGCTGACTTCAGAGGAGATAGCCCGTGATGCAGCTGTAAATTAACTCTTTGTTGTCCTGTTTTGGTGCCTTATCTCCCTTAACTCCCTCCCCTCTCCATAAGAGAACCATGAAAACAAGGGGGAGAGCTTCAAACTGCTTTTTCATGATAAAAATACATTTTTCGGCTAATAAACCCAATTACAAAGTTTCTTAAAATAGTCTGTACTAAAAAAAATGTAAATGACAGTAAATGACACTTTAAACTATTCCCTACACTAACGTGTCTCCTCCAGCATCTCTCCCCACCTGCTAAATGACATCAGCTGAGACAACCATCAGGTACATAGAACTAGGTCACCTGATTCAGCCAGCCAATCACTGCTATGCACCCCACATGTTTATTGGCTAATTAAAGAAGCCAAAAATGCAGGGAGAAGACTTGCAGTTTGACCTGAGCACCACAAGGGAATGATAATGTACCTGTTCTTTGGATGGTCGGGGGTCCCAGCAGTCATACCCCACTGCCACAGCTTTGACTTATCAAACATGGTGTAAAGTGAAACTGGCCCAGTTGCCCCTAGCAACCAATCAGATTCCACCTTACATTTTCCAAAGAGTCTGTGAGGAATGAAAGGTGGAATCTGATTGGTTGCTAGGGGCAACTGAGCCAGTTTCACTTTACACCATGTTTGATGAATCTACCTCCATAAGTCTATAGGGCTGTGCCATAATGGTCTAAATCAACATCACAATTAATTAAACACGTCACCTCAATAAAGATTATTGAAAGATAATTAAGACATGCCCCTTTTTCAAGCCACTCCCTTTTTTGCAAGCCACACCCACCTGGTTGTGCCAAACTGGCGATACTTTGTTTCAGTAAAGTAAAAAAAATAAAATAAATAAAAATAGAATAGTAACTCACTGAGCAGCAACCTGAGGCCGTGCCATTTATTCTGTTGCCATTATTAGGAGGTCTCAGCAGAGGCAATACCCCCCTTCCTTGGCTGAGACCCCGAACAATGACAGAAGGCAATGACAGCTCCCTGCAGGTGGAGGACACTGTGTAAGGGAATCAGGTAACCCCAGGGCATTGCTGGGAGTTGTAGTTGTGCACCAGGTGGTGGGGCGCACAGTGTTAGGGGATCAGGTGAAACTAGGGCAACAATATACCTTGTGCTTCTCATGGATCGTCACCTCCCGGAGAAATTCCACTAACCAAGGCCAGTTTAATTTTTTTTTTTTTTTTTTTGCGGTTAATGGCCCATCCCTTTGAATCTAATTCCACCAGAATCTCCTATATTTCCAAAATGTCTACAACCATCCACCTGATCACGTCATATTTCAATTAGAGCTGACACAGTATTTGCACCTACGGGGGTACTCTGGGAAAAGAAAAAAAGAAAACAACAACTGATGATGATTTCCCCATAGAAAACCTCTCCTGCTCTGGACAGTTCCTGGCAGCAGAGAGCACTGTGTCAGACTGGAAAGAATACACCACTTCCTGCAGGACATACATGAGCTGATAAGTACTGGAAGACTCAAGAAACTATTTTTTTTTCTCACCCCTTTAAGCCAAGAAACAGCAATCTGCAAAATGACCCAAATAAACCAACCCAACCCCAGAATATGTACACATCAGGACCTGGAGCTTAGGATTTCCTCTATTACTCTTTGGACTTTAGTCATTATCTACATTACAATAGCTATGATTTTAACAGTCTATCACTTTGAGTTCACGGTAGCCATAATTTAGTGCCTACAGGAGCCAAATTACCTATAATTTACAGCCCACAGCAGCCCAAGAACCCATCATTTATTGACTACTAGGACCACAGTCCCTAGACTCCATTGGCTATTGGATCCAAGCAAGGAAAACATCATTTATTTGAACAGAAGCCGCAGTATACAGAATCCAATACCTACAGGAGCCAAAGTACTCATCACTCATTGCCTATAGGAATGGTAGTACTTTATTGGCTACAGGATCCAAAGTACCCATAAGTCATTGGATACAGAAGCCAAAGGACCCAGATTTCATTGGCTCCAGAAGCCGAAATAGGCAGAATTCATTGCCTAGAGGAGTTTACACAGACACAATAATAAAATTAAAAAAAAAGTCAAGCATCAGCATAAAGTCTAGTACATGCAAAACTTTCATAGCGCTGACCTAGTCAATATCCGACGAATAAAGTCAGACTTATCGAAAAAGAATTAGTCCCAATTAATGACTGTGGGACTGAGATATACTGTAAGGAAACTCACTTGCAAAGGTCCTGGGGACATATTGAAAGGAATACAGGGAGATATTGATTTTCAGTCTCATTCTGAATGGCTGGATACTTGGTAGTTTAGCAAAGTTTAAAGATGACAGAAATCCACCTGACCCTCACGTTTTTTCGCGAACTTGAGACTTTTCCGTGAGAGAGAAGGGAAATAATGATCTGTTGTGCGGAAGCGATGGGAGAGGAATTGAATCGAGGCCACATGCAATCAAAAATACTGCCAGTGATGGGGAAACGCTCGATACCTTCCCCTGTACTCTGCGCTCACTCATCTCTCCCGGTCTTCATGACCGCCTGCACTTTGCTGGGGATACATGTAGAAAGGTCCGCGACCTCAACTCTTAAAGAAACTGATTTTTTTTTTCTTCCACTCGATCTGACTCCAATAGAACAAATTCTTCTTCTTGTATTAAAGCAACAAAAAATATAGAAGTAAATGACAAAAAATAAACTCGCTCGGTCTACGGGATTGTAGAAATTTTAGCTTTTAAGATTCTTTCCAGTTTTATAGCATGGACATCTGAACGGTCGCGGTTGGAGGTCAACCGAGATTTGTTTTGAGTCCGATGAGGTGAATCTGGCTGGTACAGTAGATCTACAGTAATTTAAACTTCAGAATTGAAGATCCCTGATTGTCAAGGTAAAGTATGAACAGGAGCAGGGACACCTGTCAAAGGCAAAAGTCCATGCTCCTTTAGAGTATACTTAGCACAGAGACTGACTCCGAAAATATAGGGAGTAGAAGATGGACAGAATGAAGAATTTATCTCAGGACCACTTAAAGGCAGGGATTAAACATAAATCTATATATATATATATATATATATATATATATATATATATATATATATTTATTTATTTATAATTTATTTGTTTTTTCAAATCAACCGGTACCAGCAAGTTTGTAGATTTGTAAATTACTTCTATTTACAAATCTCAAGTCTTCCAGTACTTATCAGCTGCGGTATGTCCTGCAGGGAGTAGTGTATTCTCTCCAGTATGACACAGTGCTCTCTGCTGCCACCTCTGTCCATGCCAGGGACTGTGCAGAGTAGGAAATATTTTCTATGGGGATTTGCTCCTGCTCTGGACAGTTTCTGACATGGACAGAGGTGGCAGTAGAGAGCACTGTGTCAGAGTGGGAAGAATACACCACTTCCTGCAGGACATACAGCAGCTGATAAGTATTGGAAGACTAGAGATTTTGAAATACCGCAATAAACACACTAGGCAGCACTCATCCAATATAAAAAAAAAATAAAAAAAAAAAGGGACTCACCTAGGTGCTAGCAGATGACCCCCCCAAAAAAATCATCCACAAGACCTATAAGCCATGCAGCCAGAATCTAATATGAGGTATTCCTCATCCCCTCATGATATCCAATGTGTTGTAGGATGTTGGACCCAAACCTGAGTATATTTCATGTATGCTGGTCTCACAAATAAAGGGGAAAAAAATAAAGTGTATCCAGTCCTCAAGGAAACCAATGCGGTCCAAAAAGTCACTGAAGGGGATAACCATTTGAAGATTTTTAAATAGAAGTAATCTAAAAACCTATATAACTTTCTGGAAGCAGATGATTTGAAAAATAAATAAATAAATCGCAGGAGTGCCCCTTTAACAATTTTCTTTTTTTTTTTTTTTTTTTCATTTGGGCCAAATTGGAATTTTACCAAATTAATTTACACATATCAAGTTAGGGAAAATAATTTAGCAATTCTGGACACCTACTGTGGAAAAAGAAATACACGGACATTGCTTGGTAATGATGATCATTCAAAACTTCTTTTTAGGGATCTGTCATTTGAAATAGTTACTGGTTGAAAACGTGATATTGACCATAGACTAAAACTACAGACGTGTCAATTCTTTCCCTCTTGTAAATTAGTTATGGACTGCAGCTTCTCACAATACCTATTTAATACATTATTGCGACATGCCAGCAAAACCCTTTACAGGCTGCAATTCTCATCACAACCACTAGGAGGTTACACATAGGCACATAAATAGAGTTGAGCAAACTTGCCAGACTGTTTGGGTTCGGCAAGATTCTCTTAAAGGAGCAGTCTGGTGAAATTTTTTTTATTGAAGTATTGTATTGCTTCCCAAAAAGTTATACAAATCCCCAATATACACTTATTATGGGAAATGCTTGTAAAGTGCTTTTTTTCCCTGCACTTACTACTGCATCAAGGCTTCACTTCCTGGATAACATGGTGATGTCACTTCCTGGATAACATGGTGATGTCACTTTCTGGATAACATGGTGATGTCACTTCCTGGATAACATGGTGATGTCACTTCCTGGATAACATGGTGATGTCACAACCCGACTCTCAGAGCTGTGCGGGCTGTGGCTGCTGGAGAGGATGATGGCAGGGGGATGCTCAGTGTCCCTCCAGTGCCCTGTGTCCCTCAGTGTCCCTCTGCAATTATCCTCTCCAGCCACAGCCCGCACAGATCTGGGAGTCAGGTTGTGACGTCACCATGTTATCCAGGAAGTGACATCACCATGTTAGCCAGGAAGTGACATCACCATGTTATCCAGGAAGTGATATCACCATGTTATCCAGGAAGTGACATCACCATGTTATCCAGGAAGTGACATCACCATGTTATCCAGGAAGTGACATCACCATGTTATCCAGGAAGTGAAGCCTTGGTGCAGTATTCATGCAGGGAAAAAGCACTTTATATGCATTTCCCGTAATAAGTGTATATTAGGGATTTGTATAACTTTTGGGGGGCAATTCAATACTTTAATAAAAAAAAATTGTCGGACTTCCCCTTTAACCTGAATGCTCAGCATTTGACTGCTGGCAGCTGGAAAAGTTGGATGCCATCCTAAGGCTGCCAGGTAAACATGGATATAGCTATAAGTAGAGATGAGTGAATCTTGAGCATGCTCCAGTCCATCCGAACCCGAACTTTCGGCATTTGATTAGCGGTGGCTGCTGAACTTGGATAAAGCCCTAAGGCTATGTGGAAATCATGGATATAGTCATTGGCTGTATCCATGTTTTCCAGACAACCTTAGAGCTTTATCCAAGTTCAGCAGCCCCCGCTAATCAAATACCGAACGTTCGGGTTTGGATGGACTCAAAAGCGAACCCGGTTCGCTCATCTCTAGCTGTAAGCAATAGGCTGTATCAATGTTTTCGAGGACTCACTTCTGCAGCCATCGGGAGTCTGATGCCGAATGTTAGGTTACAAAAAACATTGCCCAATCCGAACAGTTCGGCAAGTCCGCTCAACACTACACATAGACAACTCCTGACAGGAGACAGGTTCCTTTTAACAAACAGGTCCCTGGGGATAACCAACCTAGATTCTCCATAGACTCCTGTTATGCTGTACTCTAGTGTGTGTCATCAAGGAGTTAAAGGTGTTGCCTGGCCAAGACCCCGGTGAGGGGGCAAGTGAAAAAAATAACATACAGTTATCTACCTGGCTCCTCCACTCCCATTCGTACTCCGCCACTCCGGTTCCCAATGTGCAGCCGCTTCCGGGTTCGGAATTGTGACAAAGCAGGAGATCCTCTGTTGAGCTAATGTTATATTTCTCTTAACATCTATAGAAGATTTCTTGATGCCTTTATTAAAATTCAGATTGCAACATTAGACAGGAAAAGATCAAATAGGAGAAGGAAGGAATTAAAGGAGAAACCGATAGACTTTCCCCTTAATGTATATCTTCGACAAGGTTTCCGAGTCTTTCATATTCTATAATTTATTATACACTTTGCAACCTAGAAAAATACTTGAGATGGAAGGATGAAGCTTCAGACACCTACGGCTTCTAGACGGCAAAACTTGAAATTGATCACATCAATGCTATAACTCACGCGAGTAACCCGGGGCAGTTGTGTTGGGCTCCATTTCCTGGAGACAATTTCATTGTGTAACAAAGACGAGGCATCTTCTATCATTCTTCTTCCCACCTTTCAAATGAACATCCGGCCATTAATAGGTGTTGGCATTCTCCGCTTTCTGGCGGTATTATCTGCGTTGAACTGTCAACCTCCAGGAAGGAAACATTTTAATTTCTTTGGTTGCTATGTTTTCACATGAAACCATCAAACACTTGTTATCTAGAATATTTCTTAGGTTCCTATAGCAATCAATCCCTTTGCGGAATGTAAAAAAAAAATTATATATTAAAAAATAAATAAATGGGGGGATAAAAAGCAATTTGGTTACAAAACAACAATATGTTCTAATAATTCTCCATGAGATTAATAAGAGCCATTGATCCATGGGAGAAACGTTTTTCTATACACATCGAATATGCTCTTGGATGAAGCTAAAGAACACACTTAAAGTTTTATATATCCTCCCAGGATCTCATTAGAACAGGTTATGTAGATTGCCGAGGCGTATGTTACTGAATATTGTTACATATAATTTAGAAAAATGATTAAAGGGGAACTATCAGCAGGTTAGACGAATCTATTAGGTTAGATGTTAGATGCCCCCTATTGTGCAGGAGACTCCAAGGAGGAAGAGATGTCTCTTACCTTCATCCTCAGTGCCGTTTCGGATGTCACTTGCTTCATGTTCCGGTAACACTGTTCAGAGTCCATTGGTCAGAATCCACCCCCCAAAAGTCAATATGGGGCGGGGTAGAACTCCTAATGGTCTTACCGGAACGTGGAGCAAGTGACTAACGGCACGGGAACGGAACTAAGGATGAAATTAAGACACATACCTTTATCCTCGCTGTCTCCTGCATGATAGGGACAAATACAACTGCATGTGGACGTTTCCCGGCATCTAGTATGGAGTCTGCTTTATAACACAATGAGACTAGCACCGATGAAAAGACTTAGGGTCACGGTTTATTTCAGAAGGGAGAATTACATTGATTAATACTCCAGCAAGAAGCCGATGAGAGGGTTATGTGCTGTACATGGCCGCCATATTGGATCAAGGGCAAGCTTCTTCCAATGGGAATCTGGTCGTGTAGCGTATCGAAGAAGATCAGCGCTGTCTCAGAAATTGATTGCTAGCAATTAGAGATAAGCGAACCGGGCTAAGGTTTGAGTCGATCCGAACCCGAACGTTTGGTATTTGATTAGCGGTGGCTGCTGAACTTGGATAAAGCCCTAAGGTTGTCTGGAAAACATAGATACAGCCAATGACTATATCCATGATTTCCACATAGCCTTAGGGCTTTATCTAAGTTCAGCAGCCACCGCTAATCAAATGCCGAAAGTTCGGGTTCGGATCGACTCGAGCATGCTCGAGGTTCGCTCATCTCTACTAGCAATCCTTAGCACAACTATTTGTCCATGGTGCTGAATAGTGCTGAGCAGATTTGCCAGACTGTTCCGGTTCTGCAACATTTTCCAAACACTTGGCATTTGACTCCCGGCAATTTGACAAGTTGGACGCTGCCCTAGGGAGTCCTGGAAAACATTTATACAACCATATCCATGTTTTCCAGGAATCCCTAGTGCATCCAACTTCTCCAGTCACTTGGAGTCAAAATATCGGGCGTTCAGATTTGAAGAGCGTTGCCCAACAGTTCGGCAAAACTCCAGAACACTAGTGCTGAACACAAAGCAGATTTCTGTGTCGATAAATTTTGAACCACAAGAGATATTAGAAATCTAATTATTACAATGGGTTTCAAAGACAATTCTGGTCTTCTTTTATATGCTAGATGAACAATGTAAAATCTTAAGTTTAATCCAATATAGCAACCTTTAATATGGTGGCTGCATTAAAATCTCCGAGCACGCCCACAAAAGTCTCCAAAAGTCATCTCTAGACTACTGCTTTATTGTGAAAGTGGTTGATGTGAAGGATTTCTTCGGAAAGATTGCCACAGACATAATCATATACAGGAAATAGAATAAAAATAAATAAATAAATACACAAACTCATATTACTGCTTCCATAGGTCTCTAGATGTGTATATTGTAGGACAAGTCCACCACTACCCTATGGTTTCCATTTATAATATATATATATATATATATATATATATATATATCCAATGCAGGATACCATGTAGTGTGGAGCTCCACCGCCGTGTAGATCAACTTTCTCAATTTATGTCATACTGAGCAATTTTTGTACCGAGGTGGAATGACAATGCTCCTGTTTAATGATGGAGCCACAGCAAGTTTAACAAGGGATTTTACACCTCTTCATAATTTATAGTTTAATTTTAAAATCCTTTCTTCTTTGAGTTAATCAAATCCTTTCTTAGTTCTCTCCATGCATAAATGAAGTTTAATGAAAAATGGGGAAGAACTTTTTTTTTGTGTGATTATACTTCCATAAAACTTTGCAATACAAATTAATGATGGGGAATATGATGGGTGGGAAAATCAATGGAAGATGTTTCTCTAGGGGATATTGAGGTTATTGGGACCCCAAATTGCTTTTTTGAGGCTCTCTAAAAAGTCAATGGGCCGTTCCATAGTGACTTTTTCCTTCTTTTTTTTTTTTTTTTAAATTTGTCAGTCTGAAAAATCTAAAAGTGATTTGTGATTTAGGTGGAGGCTTGAGCTTTAGGATCCCCTCGATTATGTAGAATGAGGGAGGGGTGGGCCTTAGCCCTGTTCTTGGCTGTAGAGCTATTTTTTATTTCCCTATTTAAGCCCATGAAAACAACTGGGGTCAAGTAGGGTGAAGCAGTAGGAGTTCTGCACTAGTGTTATTGCACTACTGGAGTGCTCACTACTCAATTTGAACATTTGTTAATGCCCAAGTGAATTCAATGGACCACGAGCCCCCTTCTAAGCAGAGCGGAGGGTGTCTGGTTAACCCATTACATTATTTTGTAAAAATTGTTGTATGGGTCCTCCCTTGAAGGGATGTTTAAATGAAATATACACAAAAAAGAATGAAAAAAAATTAATATGTTTCTACAAGACACTTTAGAATTGGCATGCAATCAATTGCCAGAATACGGCTGGAGTTCTAACAAGTCTTGAACAGCATGTTTTAAATCCTAAAATGTTGTGCAGCTGCTTCAACAAAAAATAAAGAAAAAATAAAGCAGCCATACTTACCATAAAGCCCACTCACTGCACTGTCCTGCCATAGTCAGTGATTATGCAAAAGAAGAGCCCGTGGAGCCTAATTGAAGAGTCTCAAAACACAGGACTAGCCAGATATCTCTCCCTGTAAGGAAACCAACAAAACCACCATATTAAGTGGCCCTATAAGTCAATGTAATGACAAGGGAAAAACCAAGGCCAGGTAACCATCCACATACAGCTATTTCGGGGAGTTGCCCCTCATCAGTGTGGAGCAGGATTCTGGCTAGTAAAGCCGTAAGAGAAACAAATCACTGATCTCAGGGAGACCAGTCAAACCATAACACCGCCGGCTGCTAGTGAAAGTGCTCAATGCAGTGAAATCCTAAATGCATTGCCCCCTGGGAAACATGAATATGTAAAAGAAGAGCCCGTCAGTGATTGGCTGAGTGGGCAGTCTCTGAGCAGGGGACCAGAGCTGGCACCAAAGGGCATCTTCCCATCACTCCTGCCTCCCCTGCAGCTTATGTTGAGCAGTTTGGGGCGGCACATAACAAATCCTAGTAATCTTGTGTCATACAGTTTGAAGCTTAAAACAGCATTATAGGCAATGAATGTAACCTTGTCACTCACCTTGATGCACCTTTAAAAAAAAAAAGGCCAAGGTCCCCATTCTTGAGATTGCAGGGGGTCTCAGCAGTCGTAGCCCCCTGAGATCTAACACTTATCCCCTACTCTGTAAATAAAGGATAAACGTTGTAGCTTGAGGTCAAGACAAAAAAAGACTTCTTTGGTCCTTCGGTCTCTATAGTAAATATCAATTCTTATCCTATTACCGTAGGGACTCAGAAATTATTGTGTTTCATGAAATGCTTGCCTCTTTGGCCTTAAAAGTCAGACACATCATTAGATTGAAGTCTGTGATTTAGATTATTACTGTACTTCCCTGCTAACACACTATTGACATTTCCGTAGCAGCTACAAATGATGGAGAATGGATTAAAAAGGTTTTGGCAAAAAAGGAGCCTGTACGGGAGCCGAGACTGGAGATGCCGAGAGCCACTGTATACACGCACTGTCTATATGTAATCTCGATGAAAACCTCATTCATTCTCTTTTTATAGTTTTAATAAATAAGCTCTTGCGGCCCCCGGGGCGATCGGCCTGACCTAATTTACCAAGTCTGCTTTCAAGTCAAGTGATTCCAGGAGTAATTGTTACATCGACTCTCTGATACTGAGATTATTGTCTGGTCGGAATTTAAGGAAAATAAATCCGGAGGGCGTTTTACAATCATCTGAAATATTAAATCTTCATCGGGTTTGCTTGGTTATAGCCTGTTTATACACTTTTTATTGATCCATTGCTTCTTTTGCACACTTCTAGCCTTCAGGTAATGGGAGATAATGGGCGGAAAGGTGTCCATCAAGTAATACAATATCCAGGAAGAGATGGAGCTAAGCAATAGAGCTGTATATGTAGAGCTGCATCTGTTTTTATAGAGTACATAGCTTTACACCAAGCTTAGGGCACAGAGGAAAGAACATACAGGAGCAGGGACACCTGTCAAAAACAGGAGTCCGTGCTCCTGCACACTGAGCGGCTTGGAGGTTATGATTTTACCCACTGATTATACTCATAACTAGAGTTGAGCAAACTTTTTAAAAGTTCAGTTCGGCAGGTTCGCCGAATATTAAAGCTTATTTTGGGTTTGGTTTGGACGAACCCAAACTTTTCCCAATGCCCTAAAATAATATATAATTTTAGGTAATTAAGCAGTTGCAGTTTGTTTTCTGTAAACTAGCTTTGCATAGATGCCATCTCCTTGTATGCAGATTGCCAACTTGTTTTGTGTATATTTACTTATCATAACGTGTTTTTGTTCCAGTGTTGCTGTTGGAAACAAAAAAAATCAACATTGAAAAAAATGCAAGTGGTGATAAGTATATACACAATATATACAAAACAAGCTGGTAGGGTAGAAGGCAATAGACGCAATCCCCATGTAATGCTTTCTACCCCTCCAGATTATATTCTGTATATTTTATCACAGTATGTTTTAATTGCAATGTTGCTGTTTTTAATTGACAATGGCAAAATTGGAAAAAAAAACATGTTGTCATACGTAAATATACACTAAACAAGCTGGCAGGGGACAACAAAAACCTGTAGGAGGACACTGGGGGAGTGCAGACAGGTAAAGATAGGCTCTTTTTTCCACTTTTTTATGTGTATTAGATGTGTGCAGCTGCCATCTTAACAAACTGGTTTGGACTTCACAAAAAAAAATTAATTTAGAATTTTTTGCAAAGTTTGGAACAAATCTTGTTTTGTGATTTTCAGTTTGCCCATCTCTACTCATAGCTACATTTACTGAGCTAGGCCCTGGGAATATTTATAGCCAATAAGCCTACTGTAAAGTAGCAGGGGCACCTGTCTTTGATAGAAGTCCCTGCTCATCTACTGGCTCTTTCAAATTGAAATTGGAATTTTAATCAAACTTGGTTTCTGAGATCAGCAAATAAGAGCCAAAATTAATTTCAGGAGATTTACTCCACATTGTATAGGAGCTTTATTTATGTATTTATATAGTTATTTTTTATATTTATTTATTGCTAATTTATATATTTATTTATTTTTGCATTGTTTGCTTTTTTGCTATTTATTTATTAATTTTTTACAATAGTAAACTTAAAGGACAACTCCCGCGGGACCCCCCCCCAAAAAAACCACAGACACACACAGTCCCCTTGAAAAAGGCTACGCCGAAACGTGCGTTGGGGTGGGGGCCGCCGGTGGACACTCTGATTTTTACTATTTATGGTATGACACTGCATTTATTAATTTATTCACTTATTTATTTATTTTTGCATTAATTGAGACACGTGTGTCATTTATTTATTTATTGCGCCTTTATGGTGTATTTATTATATAGCATCTACACATAGATTTCTAGGTACTGTATTTAGCACTCTAGTCTACCTTTTTTACCTAAATCATTTACTGATTTATTAATTTATTTACTTATTTAGTCACTAGTGTCCATCTGCAGCAGCCCCCTCATTGTATGTTTGTCATTTTTAACTATTCTGTCAGCCATGATTCATTGTGTATTTATTTATTGATTATTTCGTTATTTGTATGTGATTTTAACTAATAAAATTTATATGTTGTAATATATCAGAGGTTCAGTTGTTTCTCTATCGGTCTTTAGCTTGCTACTAGAACCCGAAGTTCTTTTCATACACTTTGTACCTATTCCCCATACATTAGAGTAAAACAGGTAGTGTCTTGTATGGTGGAGTTCTACAGACTTTATATATGTGTTACACACAGACACCATACTCACCATCCCTCCGGTGACGATCGCCACTCCATTCGCCCGCCGTCCGTCTCACCGTCACCGCCGTCCGCCGTCCAGCGATATCTCTGATTTCCGGGTCCTGGGGATGGAAAAGTCTGCCAGTGCGCTTGAGCACCGGCAGCCTTTTCATTGGCTGGAGCGCATCACATGGCTTCCAGCAACCTCAGCCAATCAGGGCTGACGAAGCTGGAAGCCATGTGATGCGCTTCAGCCAATGAAAAGGCTGCTGGTGCGCATGTGCACCAGCAGCCTTTTCCGTCCTATTCACTCTCTATGAAGACGCCGAGGAGGAAGAAGACCCGGACCGCCCCCCGGCTCTGACGTCGTCGTCACCAGATGCCGCCCGGGAGAAGAGGACCGTTACGATCGTAATAGGTAATGTATATATTCTTTAACTTCCGGGCGGGGGGCCAGGGGGCCGAAAGTGGGGGAAGGGGGCCAGACCGGGTATTTAACCACATTACAAAGTTATATAACTTTGTAATGTGTGTTAAATAAGCTAAAAAAAAATTTCGTGGGAGTTGTCCTTTAAAAAACTTTTCTTAAGATATTCTAAAACAGAAGACAGCAAGCAGGAAAGAATTCATCTGTGTTTAGACCTCCAGCAATACAATAGATCTGTCATTTATAATTAAATTACTTTTCTTAAAATTACCCAAGGCTGAAAAGGGAGAACAAATTTTTAAAAAATATGTTTTCACCTCTAAGCCTACTTTGGGTCTAGCATTGCTGCCATTCTGAAGTCTGATATATATATACATATGATCTCTTACTTCTGTGATAAGGAGATTGCTAACCACGCCTTCTAACAATAATGAAATGACTCTGATGATACAATCCCCTTCTACACAGCAAAGCTGGGAAGTGAATTGCAGAATTTTTTTTTATTAGACTAAAAACTGTTCAAACTTTTTATACATATAAAGACGTTTAGATGAAGCCGTAACCAACATAAATAATCGTACACAACTCTGTGTCTACAGCGCACTATACTATCAGTATGGTATGGAACATACTTTGTGTATAGGTGTAGAT
Source organism: Dendropsophus ebraccatus (assembly GCF_027789765.1). Lineage (NCBI taxonomy): Eukaryota > Metazoa > Chordata > Amphibia > Anura > Hylidae > Dendropsophus > Dendropsophus ebraccatus. The sequence goes on from NC_091457.1 coordinate 13,069,610, forward strand.
AGATAGATAGATAGATAGATAGATAGATAGATAGATAGGAGATAGATAGATAGATAGATAGATAGATAGGAGATAGATAGGAGATAATAGATAGATAGATAGATAGATAGATAGATAGATAGATAGATAGATAGATAGATAGATAGGAGATAGATAGATAGATAGATAGATTGGAGATAGATAGATAGATAGATAGATAGATAGATAGATAGATGATAGATAGATAGATAGATAGGAGATAGATAGATAGATAGATAGGAGATAGATAGATAGGAGATAGATAGATAGATAGATAGATAGATAGATAGATAGATAGATAGATAGAATCAGGAAGTTAGAGGCTCTGCCCAGCACTTAAAAGGGTTGCTCAGTAAAAATAACAAATAGATAAATACCGTATTTTCCGGCGTATAAGCCAACTTTTTAAGACCAAAAAATTGGGGTTAAAGTTGGGGGTCGTCTTAGACGCTGCTTATGGTCGCCTCATATAGTGGGGGGGTCTCGGAGCCGATGAGAGGCTCGGCTGCCCTGGAAAGGTTCGGTAATCTACGTCTCCGACGCAGGTAGTGAACGTCACACTGCCTGCGCCGGGAATGGTATGGGAGGCGAGTGGAGGTGAGTTCATTTTTTTTTTTTAATTTAGTTGCAGTTAACCCCTGCCTGACCGCAGCAGGGCTGTAGTAGTTAACATTTTCCGGCGTATAAGGTGAACCCCTAACAGTGTGCTTAAAAGTCAGGGGTCGTCTTATATGCCTAGTCGCCTTATATGCCGGAAAATACGGTAATGTATTCTCTGGCTGTATAACAAAAGAGACTGAAGTTAACTCCACTGCATCTGTTATCCCTATGTCAATTCTCTGCTATGCTCCACATCCTGGGTCTGGAGTCAGCATGAGACATTGGTGTCCAGCCAATCACTGACTGAGGTGGGATAATGCTATGGGCAGTAATTGGCTGGGCACCAATGTCTCATGCCAACCCCAGCACCAGGAAATGGAGCGCAGTGAAAACAGGATCACTGGGATAACAGACTTGGCAGGCGAGTGAGGGAGGTAAGTACGGTCTATTTTTCTCTTGTCACACAGCTTAGAGATATTGGGGGATATTTATCACACTGGTATAAAGTAGAATTGTCTTAGTTGCCCCAAGTAACCAATCAGATTCCTGAGAAATGAAAGGTGGAATCTGATTGGTTGCTAGGGGCAACTAAGACAATTCTACTTTACACCTGTTTGATAAATTTCCCCACTTTATTTTTTTTTTACTCACTGGAAACCCCTTTAAGTGATAGAGGGAGCCACTCAAGCATTGGGAAGCAGGTGCAACTACTACACATGATAACAGAAGGAGTTAAGTACAGTCTCTATTGCTTTTGGGCATATTTATTTAAAAGTCTTTTTACCAGACAACCCCTTTAAGAGGAGACAAGGTTTTCAAGCTATTTCTGGTCTGATTCTACAGGCATACTGATACTATTTTTGTATACAGGTATAACACAAGACACAATAATGCAGAGCATGGAATGGAGACAGATTCTCATTGGTCGTGCGGTTCCATAGTGTTTTGTACTGTACACTATGTGAATCGACATGATGCAGATACCCAGTGGAAACATCTTGGTGCATCCCAGGCGCACTGGAGTCTGGAGTGCAGACAGATGGGCTGCTGTCCAGAGATTATCAATTCAACCCTAATTAAGGCCCAGGAACTGCTAAGAGCGAAGCAGAACATTGTATAATCAGGGAACATTCTGCAATCATCCAAAGCGCTGGCAATAAACATCTACACATCATATCAAATACACCGCATCACAAGCTTCATTACAGAAAACAGGAGAGTACCGACCGCGAGTCCAGAGATGATCCAAATACATGAAGGACGCTCCAGGGCCGTGTTACTATCAATGTCACACAGATCATTTAGCTTTATTTTTTCTATTTTTCTATATGTATAAGGGTGCGTTCACACATACAGGATACGCAGCAGATTTGATGGTCCAGATTTGATGCTGTGTTCAGTTATTTAGATGAAGTCTGCTGCGGATCTGCTGCGGATCCATGGCAGAAAATCTTCTGCAGATCCTGTACGTGTGAACGCACCCTAATAAAATAATAAGAAATGTTCTGGCCTTTGCTAATATTCATGTATCTGAAAGCTTCCAATTATATAGGATATCAATTTTTGTTTGGCTGGACGGAAAAAAAAAAAAATCTAAAAAGTTGCAGCAATTTACCTTGATTTTTTTTATATATTTGTAGAATTTTTTTTTTTTTTTATTGAATATTTGAGCAATTTCTTAAAGGTACTTACCAATGTTCTGCATGAAAAACTTGGAAATGTTTGACCAAACTCTAAGAAAAGTTATCCTATTACATATCTGTCCAGACCTCACCAACAGCAGGTGAAGCTTAGCACAAAGCAGGCATGCCCTCCCACACCCACCAGACTTATGTTAGTTAACAGGTATAGGCTATGTTCACACTGCGTATGAATCAGTCCGTAGTGCGAACCGCGAATATACGCACATAGTTTTGAGGTTGATGCGTTCGCTTGAAAGTATACGATATACGCCCGCACAATGCACACTATGTATGAGCTTACGGCCGGATCGTATACGGCGCCGTGAAAAATGAACAAGACCATTGTTTGAGGACGGAAATGTTGAAACTCACGGCTGTAGATTTCCATGCGGTCCCGTACAGAGTACTTATTCCAGCCAAATTGAACTTGATTTTTCGAACCAAAAGGCTGGGCGAAGATTTCCAAGTAAATGACCTGCCTCAGATCGCTTCGAAACAAGTTAGGGAAGAATAACTGTACTACGGGTGTATGTTCGCAGTTCTTACGCATCCGGCCGCATGTCTATTTTTCCCACGACCATAGTTTCAGCCGCACATGTTCGGCGGCGTACGATCTAGTGTGAACATAGCCTCATATTGTAAATGGAATCTACCAGTGTTCCAAGCTGGAACAGTTTTCAAAGTGTGAAGCGTAGGAAGTCACTGATCTGGCAGAATTATTAAGGAGGTGCGTTTCTAAATGATTCTGCCAAATCTGATGCCTGCAGGTTTTATACATATCACAGGCATGTCAAACTAACTGGCAGAGACCTGACATGTTTATCTGTTGTATTTTTCCTGAAACAAGTCACATGATTCCCTGATTCAAATAATTCTCATGGAGGAAAACTCTATCTATCTATCTATCTATCTATCTATCTATCTATCTATCTACTATTATCTATCTATCTCCTATCTATCTATCTATCTATCTATCTATCTATCTATCTATCTATCTATATATCTACTATTATCTATCTATCTCCTATCTATCTATCTATCTATCTATCTATCTATCTATCTATCTATCTATCTATCTATCTATCTACTATTATCTATCTATCTCCTATCTATCTATCTATCTATCTATCTATCTATCTATCTATCTATCTATTATCTATCTATCTATCTATCTATCTATGTACTATCTATCTATCTATCTATCTATCTATCTATCTATCTATCTATTATCTATCTATCTATCTATTATCTATCTATCTATCTATCTATCTATCTATCTATCTATCTATTATCTATCTATCTATCTATCTATCTATTTATTATCTATCTATCTATCTATCTGACTATTTATTATCTATCTATCTATCTATCTATCTATCTATCTATCTATCTATCTATCTATTTATTATCTATCTATCTCCTATCTATCTATTTATAATCTATCTATCTATCTATCTATCTATCTATCTATCTATTTATTATCTATCTATCTATCTATCTATCTATTATCTATCTATCTATCTATCTATCTATCTCCTATCTATCTATCTATCTATTATCTATCTATCTATCTATTATCTATCTATCTATCTATCTATCTATCTATGTACTATCTATCTATCTATCTATCTATCTATCTATCTATTATCTATCTATCTATCTATTATCTATCTATCTATCTATCTATCTATCTATTATCTATCTATCTATCTATCTATCTATCTATTTATTATCTATCTATCTATCTATCTGACTATTTATTATCTATCTATCTATCTATCTATCTATCTATCTATCTATTTATTATCTATCTATCTCCTATCTATCTATTTATAATCTATCTATCTATCTATCTATCTATCTATCTATCTATCTATTTATTATCTATCTATCTATCTATCTATTATCTATCTATCTATCTATCTATCTATCTATCTCCTATCTATCTATCTATCTATCTATCTATCTATCTATCTAGCTCCTATCTATCTATCTATCTATCTATCTCCTATCTATCTATCTATCTATCTATCTATCTATCTATCTATCTCCTATCTATCTATCTATCTATCTATCTATCTCCTATCTATCTATCTATCTATCTATCTATCTATCTATCTATCTATCTATCTTCAGGACAAAGTTATTGATTTCCCAGTGCTGGCTCCATCTTATATTATTTGGATGAGGTTTTTGACTAGTGCTGAACAAACATGTTCGTAAATGTTTGTATGTTTGCACGAACATGGCGCTAATTTTTCGTGTTCTACGATTACAAATAATTTGTTTGAAGATCGGAATGGTTATAATGGTTATCAAACTTTCAAAATTTACACTTTCCTCCTAATAATCTGAAAGCATGTGCAGAGACCGAAACGTACGCTTCCACTGTACGTTCGTTTTTTGTTCGTAAATGTTCGGAATGTTCTCAATCGTTTTTTTTTTTTTCCTATGTTTGTGTTCAGGATCCGAACCGAACTTTGGGATGTTCGCACATTGCTATTTCTGATCCGACCTTTTCTAAGTATTAAAATGAGAATCTTTCATGTAAACTGTAGATATTTGTGAATCAGTTGTTGGAGGAGATTTCCAGCAGATTAATGAAAGGCGCCGCTCCTCAATCAGCTGAGATCACACGGCAGCCATAGGGGGTCCAGACGCCGCTCATTTCTGTCTGATCTAATGTCTGTCAGGCATAAAATACTGGTTGTAGTTAGTAAATATTCTGTATTCATTCATTTACTGATAAATCTCTGTAGGAACAGGATGAATGATACCATCCTGACTGCCTGGAGCTGACCTGCTGCATGCTGGTATATAGTGTATTCAATGATCAGCCAGTAGAAAGCTCCTTATCTGTCTCTACTGACAACTAAAGGAAGACACAACCTATCCATTGATATGTATGCCTAACCAGGATATAAGTACATAAGGGGGGAGACTTATCAAACCACATGTAGTCTGAAACCTCCCAATAACAACAATCTGGCTGTGTAGTCTGGAGCCCCCTATAACAGCAGTCTGGTTTTCTCATCTGGAGCCCCCCATAACAGCAGTCTGGCTGTGTAGTCTGGAGCCCCCTATAGCAGCAGTCGTGTTGTGTAGTCTGGACCCCCTATAACAGCAGTCTGTGTAATCTGGAGCCCCCTATAACAGCAGTCTGTGTAATCTGGACCCCCCTATAACAGCTGTCTGTGTAGTCTGGATCCCCCTATAACAGCAGTCTTGCTGTGTAGTCTAGAACCCCCTATAACAGCAGTCTGGCTGTGTAGTCTGGAGCCCCCCTATAATTGGAATCTTTGTAGTCTCGAGACCCCTATAACAACAGTCTGGCTGTGTAGTCTGGACCTCCCCTATAACAGCAGTCTGGCTGTGTAGTCTGGACCTCCCCTATAACAGCAGTCTGGTTGTCTTGTCTTGAGCCCCTATAACAGCAGTCTGGTTGTGTAGTCTTGAGCCCCCTATAACAGCAGTCTGGCTGTGTAGTCTGGAGCCCCCTATAGCAGCAGTCTTGTTGTGTAGTCTGGAGCCCCCTATAACAGCAGTCTGTGTAGTCTGGAGCCCCCTATAACAGCAGTCTGGCTGTGTAGTCTCGTACCCACTATAAAAACCGTTAATATTAGTTTAGCTGTGTTGTCTAGAGTCCCTTTATTCACTTTATAGCAGACTTCACCTTCCGACTTCTATAATGGTACCGCCTCATTTTTCCGTTTCCCCTCTGTGATATAACGTCCTCTTCTGGTAAAACAAAACTGAATAACTGATGAACGTGCTTTACACATCTGTTTATAAGGTTTCTAAGATCCTTAGTTATGTTGTATGAGTTTTCCCCAGGCTGTAAAATCAGTTTATGATCCATCAGGCTTTGATCTGTATCATAGATAAATTGATCTTGCTAATTTTCATTTTACTAATTCTCCATGATATCTCCCATTAGTAGAAAAAGTAAATCATTTTAGAATTAATGAGACTGGATCTGAAATTTACAATATTTTGAATTTCCACCCCTTCTCGCTGTGGAAACATTTTGATATTGAGTAGAAACAGTAAGCCAGTGATGCATAGTATAAAGCAGCACTAGCTTACTGTGGTGGAGAGAAGAAATTTCCAAGGAGGAGCCCAAAATCTCACATGGTACTTTCATCACTAGAGTTTACTATACACCCATAAAGTTTGGAAGTCCAACACTTTGATCTTTGTCCATGTGACCCTTTTGTGACCCACCCTTTTGCACGCTCTCAAGACACCCATTATCAAACACTTCCCAATACACCTGGGAGAACATGATATATGGATGCACATGAATAATATGGATGCAATGCATGTGCCTTGCAAAAGTCTGCCCATGTATGTGATGTTACTTCCAATAACAATACCAATAGAGGCATAGATCAAGCCTGTATACATTAACTAAATATTAAGATGGCAGCAGGGAGTCAAGTAAAGGACCATAGGTCTGCCAACCCAGTGCTCTTAAAGGAGTAGTTCAACAAAATAAAAATCTTTCAAATCAACTGGTGCCAGAAAGGGCCAGAGATTGTAATTGACTTCTTTAAAAAAAATAAATAAAAATAAAATAGAAGTCTTCCACTACTTATCAGCTGTTGTATGTCCTGCAGGAAGTTGTGTATTCTCTCCACTCACAGTTCTGACACAGTGCTCTTTGCTGTCTCCTCTGTCCTTGTCAGGAGCTACCCAGAGTAGCCTGTAAAATACAGTACAGTGCGACACATTAGTATGCAAGTATCAAGAGAAAAAAGTAAAAAAAAAAAAAAAAAAACAGAAACAAAACTAAACTAAATAAAATAAAGTTATAGGGGTCTGAATGTCACAAAGAAATTTTGTAACTATAGATGGTAATACATGTTAGTATTAGAATAGACATCGAACTTGGGGAAGCTGTCTGTGTCACTAGTGCTGCAGCCTCCCCTGGTGTCTATATATTACATGATAGTATTAGAATAGACATTACACTGGGGGAAGCTGTCTGTGTCATTAGAGCTGCAGCCTCCCCTGGTGTCTATATAATACATGTTAATATTAGAATAGACCTTGGGTTTGCAGAAGCTGTCTGTGCTTCACTAGTGCTTCAGCCTCCCCCGATGTCTATATAATACATGTTTCTATTAGAATAGACATTGGACTTAGATAAGCTGCCTGTGTTAGTAGTGCTGCAGCCTCCCCTGATGTCTATATAATACATGTTACTAATAGAATAGACATTGAACTTGGAGAACCTGCCTGTGTCAATAGCGCTGCAGCACCACAGTGTAACAGAGCGAACAGTAATTAACAATTATCACCACTCTAGTTCTGCTACACTGTGCCATGGTTACAGCACTTCTGACACAGCCAGCTTCTACAATTCTATATAATACATGTTACTATTAAGAGTAAACATTGAACTTGGAGAAGCTGCCTGTGTCAGTAGCGCTGCAGCAGCACGGTGTAACAGAGTGGTTGGTGATTGACAGTTGTACACACTCTGGTTCTGCTACACTGTGCCACGTCTACAGCACTAATGACACAGCCAGCTTCTCTAAGTCCAATATCTATTCTAAAACTAACAAGTATATACAGAAATCAGGGGAGGCTGCAGCGCTACTAACACAGACAGCTCCCCCAGTATAATGTCTATTTTAATGGTAACATGTATTATATAGATATCAAGGGAGGCTGCAGCACTAGTGACACAGATAGCTTCCCTCAGTGTAATGTCTATTCTAATGGTAACATGTATTAAACAGACATCAGGGGAGGCTGCAGTGCTACTAACACAGACAGCTCCCCCAGTATAATGTCTATTCTAATGGTAACATGTATTATACAGACATCAGGGGAGGCTGCAGTGCTACTAACACAGACAGCTCCCCCAGTATAATGTCTATTCTAATGGTAACATGTATTAAACAGACATCAGGGGAGGCTGCAGTGCTACTAACACAGACAGCTCCCCCAGTATTATGTCTATTCTAATGGTAACATGTATTATACAGACATCAGGGGAGGCTGCAGTGCTACTAACACAGACAGCTCCCCCAGTATAATGTCTATTCTAATGGTAACATGTATTATACAGACATCAGGGGAGGCTGCAGTGCTACTAACACAGACAGCTTCCCCAGTATAATGTCTATTCTAATGGTAACATGTATTACACAGACATCAAGGGGGTCTCAGTCTCTGCATACAGCAGTGCTATGGAAAGGTGCCGGGACCAGGGTTTGAGCAGGCCAGCCGTTCCTGACACAGCCATCTAAAGAAGAGAAAAAAAAACAAAAACAAAAAACAAGTTTTATAAGTTTATAATATTGTTGGGTGATAAGTGAAGGGGACTACTAGTACCAGAATAGGGGACAACTGTGAACTATATCACTCACCTGTTTGGTGGCAGGGCGGTGAGTCTGCTGGGCTACATATTTCTGAATGTATATTGAATGTGTCTTATAGAGCACCAAGTAAGAGATGTAGCGAATATATATATATATATATATATATATATATATATATATATATATATATACTGTTACCCTTTCCTATCAGCACTGAGCCCCATCACCCATTCGTGTAGTCATCTACTCAGTGCTCGCCCATAGATCACAGGGCTGGAGAAGCTGGCTGCTGTCCATGGTGCTGAAATTGGATTTCCCTACTCTCTGCAGCACTGTCACTACTCCTATGATTAGGTTACACATCCAGCATGCTCATGTTATCCCCCTGCCCCTATGTGAGCTTGTAGTTAGGCAATCTCACAGCAATATACAGAGACACTTGTCGTAAAAACCCTGCTGGGTGTCATTGGTATTCGTACGCCAACTTCTCCGGGCTAGATTACAGATGGAATGTATGGTCCCTGTAATGACTACAGCACCTACCTCCCTTCCCAGATTCCTAAATGATTTAGCACCTCCTCTCCGTCCCCACTGAAGCCAATGCCACAGCTGCTGCTGGATTGAAATGCTGCTGAATTCACAGTGATCCAAAGAAGCTTCAGATTTGGGAGCCAGAAGACAGAATTCTGCAAACGTCTTAAAGACTTCAGACACTGAATATCCCCCCCACTCCTACTCCCCCCCACCACCCCTCCTACCCCACCTTTCTCCTTCCTTTCAGCTTTATGTAGAGATGCTGAGAGCTGGGGAAATGCAGTAGAATAGGACACAGGCAGAGCCAGCAGTCACTAGGGCTGATGGAGAGGTTTGATGTTGCAGCAAAGGAAGCCCTGTTCACCCTGGGCTCTGTAGGGATGACTCCTCCTTGGTGACCCCCTCCAATTATTGACTCCGCTTCATCTCTGTTGGGCAGATCACATCCTATGTTGAGATATACAGGTGCTTGGAAGACTCCTGGATTTTGTATGATTTAAATGCATTGGCTGGAGGTGGCCATACCATCTGCAGGAAGAAGCCTTCTGCCATAGACTCTTCTTAGCAACTCCAATCTATTAGCCTGGGCATTGATCCTGTCCTTATCCAGGCGACATGCTGCTGGAGTGATTTTTTTTTTTATTATTTTACATTTTTTTTAAATTATTATTATTATTATTTTTGGCTGAAATGAACGGAAATCCTTGCAATCCTTGAAATCGATCTTTCCCACTGTTTGATCCTTATGGTTGTTCCATGTGACTTACAAAACTGATAGAATCATACAGAGTGATGGAAGAGAAGGCATTCCCATAGACAAGCAGGATCAATATCTTGTCAAATGGGTAAGTGCTGTATTTTCTTAGCAAACTACATCTGTAGAAGCATATTTTTGCTGTTACTATACTAAAGCACCAGTGCGCTTGTTTTTTTTTTTTTTTTTTTTTTTTTTTTTTTATTCTTTCAATGGTTGCACTGGGTAAAGACAGAGTTCAGCTCTGAGGTTTTTACATCTTTGCATTGTGCATTGTTTCTGCAGAAATCTATGACATTCCCAATGTGCATCTTGCCTCGGTATGACTCACTCTCAACTACAGCACAATATTCCCTCTAAGGGAACATGGAGGATTAATATATTCTTTATGGTCTTTATGTCTATCTTCATCTATCGTGCAAAACTTTTCACTATTTTAACCCAATCTCCTATACTAGAGCTACTGTGTAGCTATTGCTGGAGTTAAAAGGCTATATTAGAAAGTGCATCCATTGGTGATTTCCAAGTCTACCTAAAAGAGTAGTAGTCCTGCACTTTGCAGATAGTGAAACTTGCCTGAGGTTTATGTCTTCTCATCTAATCCACATGGCATAGGTCTGGGTATCACTAGCAGCCAGCTGAGAGCGGTGCCTGGATGCATGGTAGCCTGGCAATGAAAGAGTCTATTAATTAATACAGGGCTCCTTAGATGAGAAGCCTGCAGCAGCCTCTCACTCTCTTGCTTTGTCAATGCCTTAGCCCCTTCCTGCTCCACCACTTTGTGCAATAAGATGAAGGACATTATTCTACTCTCTAGTCTTCTATGGCTTTCTGGTTTTTGGCTGGGGGGCACAAGTCCTACATTAATGCACCATCCTCATTGACTTGTCCTGTAATATGATCCTTGATGGGGATGACATTATATTCTTGCTTATTTCCATCTAGTTAAATAGCATGGAGGAATGGCCTCACGGGGCTGCAATGCTAGAACACGTTGAGTGTGTAACAAGACATTATCCATACTAAACCAGCCCTGTGTCCTATCACCAGTCTGCTCGGTGCATTGCGAGCCTACTGATTATTCACCTAGGAAACTGCGACGGCCGCCGTCCCCATAAGAACATATTTCATTTCAAAAGCAGATAGAGGCTCGGTAAATAATGGTTTGCTCCATTGCAGTTGCGGCTTAAGATTGTTGTCCTCTGTATGGATTGATGCTGTGAAAAGACATTGGTTCAGATGGGGGGTGTAAGAGCATGCAGCATGGAGCCACTACTTGTGTCCCTGAGCCATTTCATGTCTGTGTCAAGATGCTAGGAAGATATGCATGGCTTGCCAATAACCATCTCCGGTGGACACTGAGGGGACTGTGAGGGAATGCGACCAACATACAGCAGTCTATCAAGTTCTGAAGCAGGACAGGTGGTCAGGGCATCCAAGACCCTCATAGTGCGGCTACTTACACCCAGATTAGAGTACATAGAGTTGTCAAATTATAATTTACTCTATCTATCTATCTATCTATCTATCTATCATCTATCTATCTATCTATCTATCTATCTATCTATCTATCTATCTAATCTTTCTATCTATCTATCTATCTATCTATCTATCTATCTATCTATCTCCTATCTATCTATCTATCTATCTATCTATCTATCTCCTATCCATTAATCCATCCACTCATTCATCCATTCTATCTATCTATCTATCTATCTATCTATCTATCTATCTATCTATCTATCTATCTTCAATCCATCAATCCACTCATTCATCCATTTTATCTATTTCCTATCTATCTATCTATCTATCTATCTATCTATCTATCTATCTATCCATCCATCCATCCATCCATCCATCCATCCATCCATCCATCCATCCATCTTCTGACAAGCCATGTATACATTGCACATGTACATACACATCACCATACAGTGCCTGCTCCTGCTTAGGATGTGTTGGAGACATCTATTCCCTGGCAAAAATGAGCGCAGTCACATTAGCTGTGTCTCTTTCTGTCACTGTAAAGTAGTGCTTCATGACTGCAGACAGTGGAGGGAATAGTCGTACAATCCAGCAGTGCTTAGTGTTCCAGAGGTGCCAGTATAATGGTGCACACTGCAGAGAGAACGGGTGGCTGATGGTACCAAATGTAAATAATTACTAAATATTCTACATTTTATTTGCTCCCTCCCTTTGTTTGCTGTGCAGCTCTGTCCCTGTATATACACAGTCTTCTCTATAGTGACATTATACTGGAGGCGACTGGCACATTTGCTACATATATCTATTCACCTCCTATACACCTGCTGTTTATCTGTCTATTTATTTGTCAAGTGCTGTGGAATTTTATACCCGTATACCAATAAAACAAATATTATAACCGATTCAGTTTTGATCCATACTGTTTATTTCATGTCTATGTACAGAATTGAATTATCTATCTATCTATCTATCTATCTATCTATCTATCTATCTATCTCCTATCTATCTATCTCCTATCTATCTATCTATCTATCTATCTATCTCCTATCTATCTATCTATCTATCTATCTATCTATCTCCTATCTATCTATCTATCTATCTATCTATCTATCTATCTATCTATCTATCTATCTCCTATCTATCTATCTATCTATCTATCTCCTATCTCCTATCTATCTATCTCCTATCTATCTATCTATCTATCTATCTATCTCCTATCTATCTATCTATCTATCTATCTATCTATCTATCTATCTATCTCCTATCTATCTATCTATCTATCTATCTATCTATCAATCTATCTATCTATCTATCTATCTATCTATCTATCTATCTATCTATCTATCTCCTATCTATCTATCTATCTATCTATCTATCTATCTATCTATCTATCTATATTATTTATCATCAACCCCTGTAATGTGCTATAGACTTTTAAGGAGGTTCAAACCCACAGCTATAAGGCTACTGGACAGAGCTGGCCTATTCCAAGTTGAGCTCTAACCCATTATAATGGATGACGAGACACAGGGATGAGGTTGGTGCAGTATATACCATATAGACTCTTAAAAATGAAGTGTGTGGGGGGGTGGGGGGGGGGGGGTGTCAAGCAGTACCTGAAGATGGTGTAATTCCCATCATTGCTGTAGCCCCCACCCATCTCTATGTACTATATGTCGCTGTGACTGGCCTAATGTATTACAACATTACTGTATAGTCAAATCTAAACGTCTTTATGTCAGTATTATAATGTAACAAAGGACTGAGATGCAGGATGATGGGAAGCATTAGCATCACATAGAAGCCTACATTGTTACATCGTATGTAGTGGTGATACACAGGCATAAGGTAAAGTAAGGGCAGAGATCAGGAGACAAGACCTGAGACTGAAGCAAAGTGATAAGTTCACCCGGAGAAGCATCGTCTGATGAATAAACTATAATGAGAAAGCTGAATAATTAAACCAATGAACATTGTGATTGTCAGGGCAGGTCTGCTATGTGTACAAAAATAAAGGCTAACAATGGGAAATGAGGCTGGAAGGGACAGAAATGAACCAATATTGTCTGGACGGCAGACATCTGGTTTTCTCTATTCACTCAAATTTCCATCAAAATCTCAAGAGTTCACTAAATCCGGCTCGATGTCATCATTAGACAATGTCATCCTCAAGGACAGTCTACATGATATAGTACTGGGTCCATGGATAGAACAGCTTAGGATACTATGGAACCAATCAGCCCAGTGAGTCTTAGTTATAAGAAGTGGAAATGGATGGTATCCATACCAAAGAACGAAGGTCTATTACTCAAGGAGGACGCAATATTACCTAATATTGTAGTTAAGAATACGAAACTCAATATGTAATTTAGTTATGGTGGTTAAATAATTTTTTTTCAGGTTCTTCATTACAAGTAGTGCAGTACTATCTGTTTCATTCAAGCTCAGCTTCATCCATTTGTTTTTCTACCGATCACTAGGCTGACCCACAGAAAATCTTAGTGTTTAATGTGCCTGAGGAAGTGTACTGTCCTGGGTAAGCTAATTTCCTGTGAACGACAGGATTTTTTTCCCTACTTTAACTGGGTCATGTGATGACCAGCCTGGCTCACAGAAAATCATAGTGTTTTATGGGTCAGAGGAAGTGATCTGTCCAGGGTCGGCTGACTTCCTGTTAACTGTAGAATATGTTTCGCTACTTTAACTGGGTCATGTGATCACTAGCCTGGCTCACAAAAAATCACAGTGTTTACTGTGTCAGAGGAAGTGGCAATGTGTCTTGTACCTATGGTGGTTAAATCATTTTTTTTTTTCAGGTTTTTCATTACAGGTTCCACAGTGCCATCTGTTTCATTCCAGTTCAGCTTCATCCATTTGTTTCTCTACCGATCACTAAGCTGACCCACAGAAAATCATAGTGTTTAATGTGTTTTAGGAAGTGATCTGTCCTGGGTCAGCTGACTTCTTGTGAATTTTAGATTATGTTTCGCTACTTTAATTGGGTCATGTGATCACTAGCCTGGCTCACAGAAAATCACAGTGTTTAATGTGTCAGAGGAAGTGTCAAAGTGTCATTTACCTATGGGGGTTAAATGATTTTTTTTCAGGCTTTCCATCACACGTCCTATATTGCCATCTGTTTCATTCCAGCTCAAAATAAATCTAATAAGAATTTATGAAGTTTTTTTAGACAAGACTATCCAAATTAGATGCGACTTTTTGAATTAGATTCTTTGTTGTTAATTAGATCGAAAGTGCACCAGAATTCTTTTTTAGCTAAATTTATTAACTGCGCAATTTTTAAAAAAGTTGCATATATTGGCGCATCGCTACGTCTGCTCTGAACCAGGTGAATTTATTAGACTAATTAAAAGACCATTATTTTTAAGACACATTTACTATGCTATTAGACAATTTACATAAATTTGACTAAACACATTAGATTGGAAATTATGCCAAAACATCTTTGACAAAATCGTGTTTTTAGATTTGTTAGTAAATATCCCCCATAGTGTTTAATGTGTCTGAGGAAGTGATCTGTCCTGCAAGAAGTGCTTCGCTACTTTAACCTGGTCATGTGATCAATATCCTGGCTCACAGAAAATCATAGTGTTTATTGTGTTAGAGGAAGTGATCTGTCCTGGGTCAGCTGACTTCCTGTGAACTACAGGATGTGTTTCACTACTTTTATTGGGTCATCTGATCACTAACCTGACCCACAGAAGATCACAGTGTTTCATGTGTTAGCGGAAGTGAGCTGTCCAGGGTCAGCTGACTTCCTGTAAACTATGGGACGACATCATCACCTATCAGATGCTTCCTGGCTGCTAACAGACTCCTCCTATCTAATCTAATCTAATAAATCACTTTACTCTATAGTTCTTTAGTATATTTCTCTAAAAAAAATACATGAAATAAAAAGCATAAAAACTTTACATAATGTGAACTGACCCCAACCCATTTAGGAGTCTGATGAGTTCAACTATGTGAACACCAGCAGCCTTATTGCACTGCAGTCATGAGACTCCGCCCCTTCTCTCTTTGAAAAGCCAGAGGACTCATGGGAAATGTATCAGCTTATGTATATTAAATGTATACATTCACATTATACACCTTATGTATGTACACAGTGGTTGTTGTTGCAGTGACATCAACAGCAGCTTAATATCTTAAGAAATGAAGTGCAAGGTTTTCAATTTAACAAAGAAGCAGATGGGAATAAGGTTAATCAAGGTAGACTGGAAAAGAAGCAATGTAGACGTCAGTATATTATAGGGATTAAGTGAGAGCTGTATTGCTCTAATCACTGAAAAGCACAGATGTTTCATTCCTTACCTTTCTTTATGGCACAACATCAGTGATAAGTGAACTGATTCTGAATTAATCAGATTCATTTTGAATTTTATTAAAATTTTAGATCTGTTCAAATTAGAATTTTTGGTTGTGATTCATCAGCTATTGTAGTTTAGGAGCAGGAACTCCTCTCAATGACAAGTGTCCCTGCTCCTGTACTTGATGAGCACATGCCTGCTTAGGTGTATAATATTCTGTCATATACTGTTTTTACCTGTTGCCAGGCCTAGACTGGAAAACATCAGTCGGAGCCTGGCCAAGGACAGAAGCAGGGAGATAGTGAGTATCTTTATGCTCCCCTTCTAAGGAGCAGGGGATCCTGTCATTTTATCAGACGTCCATGTGGTTGTTGAGTGCATACCTGGCTGTATAGCTGCTAAGGGGTGTAACAATCACCTGCTCCCTGTGGCCAGGCCTGGACTGGAAAAAACCAATCCGAGCCTGACCAAGGACAGGAGCAGGGAGAGGGTGAGTATCTTTATACTCTTTAGCAATTAAAGGAACAGGGACTCCTGTCATTTTAGCAGCAGACCCTGCTCCTGTACTTGATGAGTTTATGCCTGACTGTGCAGCTGCTAATAATCACGTTTCCTGTTTCAGTCTGTGGCCAGGCCTGGACTGGAAAACAGTGATCTGGGCCTTGCCACAGACAGAAGCAGGGAGATGGTGAGTATCTTTATACTCCCCAGCAATCAAAGGAGCAGGGACTCAAACCTGGGTCAAACCTGAGTTGCCGTTGGATCTGAACTTAATTTGACACCCTGATTGCTCATCTTTGCTCAACTTATTACTGCATGAGTGTCACAAGACTGGCTGGCTAAAACAAAAAAAAAACAAAAAACAAAAAAACCCCGCTATTTTGTGATACTCTATCAGGCGTTGTTTATGCTACACGACAGCTCCCGTGTCTTGAACATCCCCTTTAAGACCGGGAGCTGTCATAAATGTCCAGCCACGTCAACATTTTGTGGCCAAGCAGATATTCCCTTCTAGAGAGATGGCAACACCCTGTAATACCAGCGATGCCAGACCCATATAAAAAGCAATATTTAAGGATTTTTTTTTTTTTTTTTGCTATGAGCAGTTTCCAACCCGTCTAGCCTTGGAAAGCTGAGCAATGCACAATAAGCAAAGGGTGAAAATATAAAAGCTCTTTATTTTTTATGGTGATTTAGAAGTCAGTGGCAAAGTACGTCGTGTTACAGCTGCTGCAGCTATTTGGACAGGATTCAGCTCCAGGTCAGAAAAGCAGCGACTGGCACTGATGAAACCTTCGTTCTGTGAATAGTCAACGGGAATATTAAACATTTCATTAATCGGAGGGAATATGATGAGGAACGCCGGGCCCCCCTGGTGACTTGTGGTTGGATTTAACCAACATGTCAGTGCCGTCACATTGTATCACCGCATTATCCGCAGTTGTGTTTTTCCATCTGTGCTGTGCAGTTATTAAAAGTCGGTAATCAAGATCTGAGATATACAATCAAGTCACATTATAAGGACTAGAGATGAGTGAAATACTCAAATGCTTGTTACTCAAGTTGAGTATTTTTCAATATTCGAGTTTTGAGCCCCATTGAAATTAATGGGAGAGCAGAGGGCACCTGATAAATCTAAAAGTAACAGTCTGGTAAGATAAGCCTCTGAGGGTCAGACTGTGCTCTGTTGGTTGGGAAGGGAGCAATGAAATTATACTTACCGCTCCGGTCTTCCATCTGCCTTCAGCCAATCAGCAGCTGAGGTGGGACACCGCTGCAGCCACTAATTAGCTAAGCGGGGTCTGTTTAGCCAATCAGCAGCTCCAGCCACCGATTGGCTAAGCTGAGATAATGAAGAAAGCAAGAAGACTGCTCCGATAAGGACCCCCCCCCCCCCCAATGTGGTTTAAAGACAATAATGCATTGTTGTCTGATTGTGTCTTTATATTGATGGAGACTCGACCTTCCAGATTAGCAGAAGGTGTCTCCTCTGCTCCAAAAGGTCTGATCGTGACAAGTGTACTTTATTAGGGTTGTGGAAATGCATGCAATATTCTCTAGAGTATCAAATACTTTTGGGTAGCCCAATAC
Organism: Dendropsophus ebraccatus; assembly: GCF_027789765.1. Taxonomy (NCBI): domain Eukaryota; kingdom Metazoa; phylum Chordata; class Amphibia; order Anura; family Hylidae; genus Dendropsophus; species Dendropsophus ebraccatus. Next base: position 13,087,437 of record NC_091457.1, read on the forward strand.
TCGAGCAATAGTACAAAGGCGGGTTTGTAGATGCTCAACTAGCTTCAGGTCTGGAGAATTTGGGGTCAGGGTAGTACTAGGAAGTCTTGGTTTTGCTCTTCCAACCAATGTCTGGCATTTCTAATGTTGTGGCATGTCGCATTGTCTTGGTGGAAGATCCCATCTGCCCCATGGAAGGCAATTAACATGTAGAGGTGTATGTCATCTGCAAGGATGTATTCGTACCCAGATCAGATGAGAGGGCCTCCATATGGATGAGTGGCTCAGAAAGCATTCCCCAGACCATCACCAGCTTGTGTTCTTCTAGCAATGGCTGAATGGCTGCAGGGTAATTATTTTTTTTATGCTTCTTGTCTAACAAGCCAACATCCACCTGTTTATGAGCTGAGAAGACAACCCTTTACCAATCTACCAATACTTCCAGAAAAAAGAAAGTCTTGTCTGCCGAAGTTACTTTGTTTGACCTTCCATATCCTTCGGAGAGTTTACAACATGTCTTGTAGCCACCTGGTTCATTGGGGCAGTTAGCTGCTCCACTGTAGTGTGTCAGTCCACCTTCTGCACCTTCAATACCGACGTCCATCTTTCACACCAATGGTATGTGGTCCCCTGCAGTTTCCATATCAGTTATGCACAGTGGCGCCATTGGTCCACTTACCCCACACTTTCATCACACAGTATCAGAAATACTATATGACCCTTGGCCCCAAACCAGTAATCATCACTTTCTACAACCCTGATAAATCGCCGCTATTATTGTACTTATATACCCTGTATGCTAATCAAGATGCTTACCACATGTGACTCTTTCAAAGAAGGGGCCCTTGTAGCTACTTTAGGGTAGGACTAGTGGTCTGTGATGGTGTCAGTGTTACCTGAGGTCAGAAATGCTTCATTGTTACACTTTCATCTGCCGCCTGTCAAAAGTTATCTCAGGCCAGACTTTCCATTTAATTACTAATAGTGTTGAGCGAGCGCTAAAATTTTCAAGTGTTTGTTGCTTGAGTCGAGTAATGAGCCCCATTGAAAACAATTGGAGATTCGAGCATTTACCAGGTGCCCCCTGTTGCAATTTTTTGTTTAACCTTTTGTATCTTTCGTCCCTTGAATGGATATGTAAATGAAATACACAAAAATTTTAATGAAAAAATGCAACAGCAGGCGGGAGATAGAACTGATTGTCCGTCAGATATTAAAGCTGTATGGCCACCTTTACTCGAGTACCACGTAGTGCTCAACTAAGCATTAAGCTCAACACTAATTGCAGCGAATAACCTAAACTAATTTTCAGTTTGTAGAGTCTTCTCTTGGTCCTTTGCTGTAATTTTTGGATTATAATAGGACACCCACTTCCAGGGAAAGGAGCAATAGTTCATAGATTCTCCATGTTGGACAATATGTCTATATGTGGATTCATGTTTACCTAGGTCTTTAGCAATGCTTTTGCAGCCATTTTCAGCTTCATGCGCACCTAAAGTATCTTCAGTAACTTACCTACATATAGCCATACTCCTCAGTCTTCCTTGAGAAGAGCAGATTTGCAAGTAGCCAGGTCCAGCTCTTGGACAAGTTAATAACACGGGTTCACTTAATTTTTCTCCTGCACTGTGAATGTTCTTTTAATGTGCTCAGTTAGAGACATGAAATAACTGTACGGACTGGACTCATCCAGTACAGATGTTTCCATTCTAACCCTTCTTTATGACTTTGTTGGGCATTGTATATGTGATAAATACCTTCTGTTTGGGATTTGTATTGCAGCCTGTTGAGGGTTGTGTAAACATGTTGCAATAATGTATTGAATTAAACGTTCATGAAAAAATAAAAATCTAATTGGAATGAAAGATAAACTCAGAGATAGATAAGGATGGACACTAGAGGTGAGCTAGCAGGTAAATACTCCAATGCCTGTTACTCCAGTTTGGCTTGTGGGGAGGGGAGTGAGGAGATTATACTTACCACTCCAAACTACCATCTGCCTTCACTATTGCCGATCAGCCAATCAATGGCTAAGGCTGATCACTACTGCAGCCACTGATTGGCTGAGCCAGTCAGCGGCTCAGTCACGCCTCATCTGGTGATTGGCTTAGCAGCGATAGTGAAGACAGCTTAAAGGCCGCTTTGGTATGTTTAATTTACCTGCTCCCCCCCCCCATGTGGTTTAAAGTATACCTGTTACAACCAAATAAATGAACGATGAATAGAGAGACTGCTAATCCAGAAGTTTAAGTCTCCATGAATGCTGAGATGCAGATTGCATCTCCATATCTACTGAGACTCAATCGTTTGGATTACCAGAGGATCTCACCGCTGATCCGGAAGGTCTGATCATGGCAGGTTTACTTTACTAAGGCTGTAGGAATGATAGAAGCTATATGCTCAGCAACCTTTCAACAAGCTTTTTGTTAACAAGCATCCAAGCAGCAAACAGTACTCGAGTATTGAGTACATTCGAGTAGCCTGATACTCAAGCTAATACAATACTCAATAGAGCATGCTCGCTCATTGCTAGTCTACATCTGTATGTAGTCCCGTGGTCAATCACATGGTAGAGCGTCACTCGATCTATGTCCTCTTACTATGCCGTAGAAGGCCGTTGGTGGCAGTAAACCCTGTTTCCCATCGGACTTTCAGCTATTACTTTCAGCTTTACGGATTTGTCCAGAGCTTCGGCAGGGATATCACTACTTCCAGACAAGCACCCCACGGTGGCTTCAACGCTTCCAGCATACTGGAAAGAATCTGGGGGTCTACTTTGTTAATAGGGAGCAATTTGATCCATTCCAAATTTTCATGCAGTAGAATGATAAGGCAAATGGCTGCTCGGCTAAATGGTTAATAAAATGACAGGTCGTGACAAGCTCTTCACACAACACTTTTCTTATTTGCTATGAAAATGAATTCTGTAGACTGCGATTAATGCCTATAGGTGATGTACATCATTTCCAGAGTATAATACAGCAGCATAGCGGCTCTCCACTCTTCAGTGATTGGGACATAGCCACTGGCTATCACTTATTTTCTGCACGGAGTATGTAACCAGTTATGTTAAGCATAGACCTCTCATTGATTTGAATGCCATGGATAGCAGAATGGACAAATTACATTATAGCAACACTTGACATATAATATATCACTGGTTTTTCTCCCCAGCTCTTCAGCTCTTCCGTATTAACTGCAGAAAATACATTTCAATCACACATGCGAAACTAGTGACATCAATAAATCTAAAGTCTATAAAAGGGAAGGAATTATTCATGGCAACTGATGATGTCATTTGATATTTTTGAAATGTATTACTTTTTTATTAATGGATAATTTTGTCAGTAGAGACGGTTAAGGGCACATCCATGTAGGATGGACATGGCATATGGATCCACGGGCTGTGATCTTGGGATTACTAAAATTTGGGCTGCAGTGTTGGCTTTTAGGTTTGCAGCATGTTTTGTTCTCCACGTGGAAAGAGCAAGAATTTGTTGTGAATATGTAAGGGAACCCAAGACCTGGATGGAAGACAGAGACAGACAGTGTGAGCCCTAGCGCTAGGCCCCCAAGACTGTCCCTGCCTACTTGCTAGCCTGACCCAAAAAGCTCCGGGACAACTGGGCGACATTCCCTACGCTTGGTAAGTGAAACACAGAATGAGACATGAGAGAAAAACACAATAAAGAATAGTCAGGCAGATAGAGATCAAACCAGTAGAATCGTATAAGAATGGCAGGCAAAAATGGAGGTCAGAAGGACAAGCAAAGAGGTGAGAATTTAAAGCAATCCAATTTGAAACATCAGCTGAAGCTACAAGAGACTATACCAAGCCATGCCCAAGAGCACAAATGGACTTCTTAGGAGATGCCAGAGTCCAGGTCCAGGGTGTGATTGGACCAGCTCTCTGACATCCAGACCACACAAAACACAGATCGATAGGGAATTGGGATAAGTGGAGAAGGCACCTGTCCATCACTACTCAGTCTAAACCATACGCAGCCTGTCTAGGACTAACAGAAGAAACCAGATGGGTGTGGTGGAACGTGTCAATCACCACACAGCAAGTGCTGAAGCCAGATAGAGTTCACATTGGTAGAAAACATGCACACTGAATCATGGGCAAAAGCACAGTCCCGGACATATTTTATGGGTGTAGAACTGCACTGAGGTCTGAACAGGCACAGACATAATAGGATGTTCACTGTTGACTTCAATGGAAGAGAGAGGAAAAAGACAGAGAGGAGGAGAGAAAAAGAGAGAGAAGAGGAGGGGAAAAGACAGATGAAGAGAGATAAAGAAGGATAGAAAGAAGAAAGAGAAATAAAGAGAAGAGGAGAGAGAGAGGGAAATAGAGAAATTGAGACAGATAAAGTGGGACAGAAGAAGGAAAGAGAAGAAAAAGAGAGTGGAGAAAAGAATTGACACAGACAGATAAAGAGGGGGAAAAAGAGAGGGAATTAAAAATAGAAGAAGAGAGGACAGATGAAGAGGGAAATATAAAGAAGGATAGAAAAAGAAAAGAGAAATGAGAAGAGAGCAGAGAGAGAAGAGTGAAGCCTTGTTGAGAAGACCAACCTATATTGCATTGAAAAGTTGTCTCCAATGAGGGGGGGGGGGGGTTGTCTTCTTAAAGAGATGGTTAGGAGAGGTCTTAATGTATTTTGCTTCCTAATCTCGGCCAACCTTTTGAGTCTTGATTTGCTGGCTCCTTTCAATGAAATGTTGTGTTGGCATGTGACCAATGCAGCCAATCACAGCCCAGAGAAACATAATAGTTGACAAGTCCCCCTGCTCCACTTACAGAACAGTAAGCAAACCGTGCTTTTTGCATCACTGGCTTACTGTTAGTCACTTCACTGGGCTTCAGTAGTTGCGTCAGTAGATTTATGCTGTCCTTTCTCAGGGTAACATAAAGTAGTGACGGAGAAATTGAACAGAATGATGTATCACTTACAGTATTTTGTGCAGCGGATTAAGAAATATCTTCCTGAATAACAAGAACAATACGTGCATCATGTGCATGAGCCCAGAAGTCCTGGATATTCATGAGAAGCAGAAAATTCCACCCTCCACCTGTTTATTGGCAGTTATCTATCCATGCTGTGTATAGGCAGTCAACTGTCAATCAGCAGCTGGAGGGCTGGGGGAGAGGTGCAGGATAAATTCTCCTCTCTTACATATTAGGAGAACGGCTGAACAGAATGATGTAAGTAATACACCGACCTGTTTAGCATTTCTGTCGCTAGTTTAAGGCGACATAAACATAGTGACAGATTCCCTTTAACATTTCTTGAATTTAAGGATTGCAATTTCCAATGATGCTAATTATAGCTCAACCACTACTGTTTGTCTGGCCACATATAGATGCATATAGCATAAACATCTCCTGACAGAGTATAGGTTAAAATCAGGTTGTCTATTGCATTGATATATCATATTACCCGATGTCAAGTATTGCTGTTTTGTATCACTTGGGTGTTTTTCGAGTTTAACTCTCATGGTTACCATATCTCTCTCTTAGTGTTTTTTTTTATTACCAAAAATATAAGGTCCCTAGACATCTGTGTATGATGTCAATGTATATTTATGGTCGATTCTATAGCTTACAACTCATACAGACATCATAGACAGATGCTCTAATGACTTCATTTTTCATCCACTGTCCAGTCTGTAAAAAATGGAGAGGTTAGAATCTCTGGCTTGGTTGCCTCAGCTTTATACCGTCAAATACCATTACTAAAGAGATCTTTCTAGAATAACGTAATGATCACTGAACTATTGTAGAGGTCACCAGGTGATCATTAGACATCATCAAGTTCCCAGAGCACTAAGTCAATGTATATTTGATCATTAGTGAATGATTTGCTGATTATTGCATTAGTGTAGAATGAGCACAGGTCAAACTACCAAAGAGGGGGCGCTGCGGCCACGTGATCCAGGTAGAAAATCCTTGTGCTTAATTATCTTTATATAATTACTCTATTTGTAACATACAGGAGCACATTTATTATTACCAGGCGAGGAGAAGGTACCACCATTTCACACAATATATCAAAATGGTGTAAGCTGTGTCATTTTTCTAGATTAGACAGACACTCTTCCTTATAGTACCGCTTGCTTGGCTTAGCATCCCCCCTCCCCCAAACACACACACACACACACACACACACACACACACACACTGACTACCATTTATACTTGAGATATTAACAGTGATTGTGTTATACTGGAAGTCTTCTGAGTGTTTTCATGTTCTATCTTGAAGTTGTATTGAGAGGTTTTCATGATCAATTGGAATCCTTAACTAAAGGAAGGATAAGGGTGGACACAAATGTGAATCTTATATAAGGGAAGTACTTCACTTTTCTCTTCAATAGTAACTTCTCCTAAACTTCACAGATCCACCACCTAGAGTATACTGTATTAATGTTTGATGGTTAACTCATATCTATCTATCTATCTATCTATCTATCTATCTTTTTTTTTTCTCTTTCTCTATCTCTCATATCTATTTATCCATTATCTATGTATCTATCTATCTATCTATCTATCTCTCTATCTATCATTTCAGTTTTATATCTATCTATCCATGCGAGTTCAGAGTATATCTAATCTCTCTCTCCATCCATCCTCTTATTCTCTTTACCCATTGTGCTCTCACTTTCTTTCTCATTAAGTTGGGCTTATCAGTAGAGATTACTCTCAGGGTGGTGTCATTTCTCTACAGCAGACCAATATGGTGGCTGATCCCCAGTGTTAGAGCTATGATGATGAATGGCTATTAATATTTCAATGCTTTCGTTCCCTTTGTACAAATTGCTGACTACAAACCTACTCCAGATATATACATTGTTTTTCTTCTAAAGATTTGCTGCTTCCAACACCTCAAAGACTTATTGAAATGTAACTATTTGGAGCAGTCTCCATATAAATTACTTGTTCGTGCTACTTTTCAGAAGCCGATTTTTCTCCTTCGTGCTCGGATGCGAAGCTTTTATCATTTGTAACATATGCGGCAAGTCCTGGACACTGTTTGCAGATTGCCGCCCCTGGAGTCTGTGTGAAGAGGGGACGGTAGAGCGCCTTATAAAAAGTGGAATCTAAATCTTGGCCTTGTCTAGACAGCCCTGTGATCTACATTTAGATCTACAAAAAGTTCTCGCTCTTCCGATTACCTAAATTCTTATAGACGGATCATAGATTTCAATGTGTAGTCTGTAACCCGTGTGTGTGTGATGTGTGTATATTTGTGTGTTGTGTTTTTGGGCATAAGAAATGTATGTATGTGTGTGTCATATTTCAGTCCCATATATGTGTGTGGTTTACCGGTATTCATAGTGTGGTATAGCAGTACTGCATGGGTGATGTAGCGGTACTTTATATATGTTCAATGTAGCAGTACTATGCATGTGTATAATGTAGCAGTACTAGGTATGTATATACTGTAGCGCGTGTGATGTTGCAGTACTATGTATGTGTATAATGTACCAGTACTATTCATCAGTGTCATGTAGTGGTACTATGCATGTGTATCATGTAGCAGTACTATGTATGTATATACTTTAGCAGTACTATGCATGTGTGTGATGTAGCAGTACTATGTATGTATATAATGTAGCGGTACTACTCATAAATGTGATGTAGCAGTACTATGCTTGTGTGGAATATAGCAGTACTATGTATGTATATACTTTAGCAGTACTATGTGTTTGAAGTAGCAGTACTATGTATGTATATACTTTAGCAGTACTATGCATGCGTGTGATGTAGCAGTACTATGTATGTATATAATGTAGCGGTACTACTCATAAATGTGATGTAGCAGTACTATGCTTGTGTGGAATATAGCAGTACTATGTATGTATATACTTTAGCAGTACTATGTGTTTGAAGTAGCAGTACTATGTATGTATATACTTTAGCAGTACTATGCATGCGTGTGATGTTGCAGTACTATGCATGTGTATAATGTAGCAGTACTATGTATGTATATACTTTAGCAGTACTATGCATGTGTTTGAAGTAGCAGTTCTATGTATGTATATACTTTAGCAGTACTATGTGTGTTCGTGTGTTATGTAGTGGTACAATGCATGTGTATAATGCAGCAGTTCTATGTATGAATATACTTTAGCAGTACTATGTGTGTGTGTGTGATGTAACAGTACTCTGTATGTGTATAATGTAGCGGTACTATTCATGAGTGTGATGCAGCAGCACTAAGTACTGTATGTAGTAGTATGTATGTAGTATGTATGTGTGTGATGTAGCAATACAATGTATGTGTATAATGTAGCGGTACTATTCATGAGTGTGATGTAGCAGCACTAAGTACTGTATGTAGTACTATGTATGTAGTATGTATGCATGTGTGTGTGTGTGATGTAGCAATATAATGTATGTGCATAATGTAGCAGTTCTATCTATGTTTATGATGTAGCAGCACTATCTGATGTTGGGAGTACTTTGTATGAATGTAATGTAGCAATACTAGAAGCAGATAAGTGCAACCACCGCACCTGGATAGTGCATGACCAAGGGGCTTTTCAATCCTGAAAACTTGAAAATGAATAAACTGTAGAGGTCAGCACTTTCTTCCAGTAGAATCAATTTATTGTAAGTCCATAAATCCATAAAATTGTAGAAAACGTCCCAAAAACCTGCAGGACACACAATCTGACGCATGATTAAGGGCTGGTAGGCCAGAAACGTGTCAGACTGTGTGTCCTGCAGATTTTTGTATATTGGGCGTTTTCTACAATTTTATGGATTTACAATAAATGGATTCTATGTGAAAAAAGTGTTGACCTCTACAGTTTATTCATTATAATGCAGCAATACTATGTCTGTGTATAATGTAGCAGTACTAGGCATGTGTATAATGTAGCAGTACTATGTCTATGTATAATGTAGCAGTACTAGGCATGTGTATAATGTAGCAGTACTATGTCTATGTATAATGTAGCAGTACAATGCATGTGTATAATGTAGCAGTACTATGTCTGCGTGTAATGTAGCAGTACTATGTCTATGTATAATGTAGCAGTACAATGCATGTGTATAATGCAGCAATACTATGTCTGTGTGTAATGTAGCAGTACTAGGCATGTGTATAATATAGCAGTACTATGTCTGCGTGTAATGTAGCAGTACTATGTCTGTGTGTAATGTAGCAGTACTATGTCTGTGTGTAATGTAGCAGTACTAGGCATGTGTGTAATGTAGCAGTACTAGGCATGTGTATAATATAGCAGTACTATGTCTGCGTGTAATGTAGCAGTACTATGTCTGTGTGTAATGTAGCAGTACTATGTCTGTGTGTAATGTAGCAGTACTAGGCATGTGTGTAATGTAGCAGTACTAGGCATGTGTATAATATAGCAGTACTATGTCTGCGTGTAATGTAGCAGTACTATGTCTGTGTGTAATGTAGCAGTACTATGTCTGTGTGTAATGTAGCAGTACTAGGCATGTGTGTAATGTAGCAGTACTAGGCATGTGTATAATATAGCAGTACTATGTCTGTGTGTAATATAGCAGTACAATGCATGTGTATAATGTAGCAGTACTATGTCTATGTATAATGTAGCCGTACAATGCATGTGTATAATGTAGCAATACTATGTCTGTGTGTAATATAGCAGTACAATGCATGTGTATAATGCAGCAATACTATGTCTGTGTGTAATATAGCAGTACAATGCATGTGTATAATGCAGCAATACTACGTCTGTGTGTAATGTAGCAGTACTATGCATGTGCATAATGCAGCAATACTATGTCTGTGTGTAATGTAGCCCAACTATGTATACTGTATGTGTGTGTGATGTAATAATATTATGCATGTGTATAATGTAGCAGTACTATATCTGTGTGTAATGTAGCAGTACTATGTCTATGTATAATCTAGCAGTACTATGAATGTGTATAATCTAGCAGTACTACAGTATGTCTGTGTATAATGTAGCAGTACAATGCATGTGTGTAATATAGCAGTATAATGCATGTGTATAATGTAGCAGTACTACGTCTGTGTGTAATATAGCAGTACTATGTCTGTGTCTAATATAGCAGCACTATTCATGGGTATAATGTAGCAGTACTATGTCTGTGTATAATGAAAGTTATGACAACAAGCAGATCTCATCTCATCCATTACATTACGTCAGCACTTTACGACTTGATATCGTTCCTAACCAACACTCCCATACTTTTTTTTTTTTTTTTTTTTTTATAAAATGCATCTCTTAACCTTTATTGGAGGAGACTCAAGCACTTTCTACAAAACTTTGCAATTTAATCCAGTTCTCTAATTTTGCTAAAGACGCCTCAATGTGAGGGTCACGAGGAGCACAGAGAATTTAATAGGGATTCAATTAGCTCTGAATAAACATGGCGAAAATAGCAGTTCCTGGCACGTTCTATTCCCCCGTCTGTGCTCCTGCTAGTCCGTCTCTTTATCTCAATGTTATACAGTATAGAGCGAGAGCGGCAGCTGCGAGACGTGTGGGTACTACTAAACTTAATATTCCCTACATGACACTTTATATACCAAACCGTGCTAATACCGCCCAGACCTAACAGCATTAACCTTCCTAGTTGCTCCAGAGCTTCAATCCCCCCTCCCTTGCACTATATTGTGGGATAACATCTTATATTATATGACACTGTAAAAAATATTATTTTTTGTTGATGTCAGTATAGCCTTTACTGTTGTTGTTGTTGTTATTGTTGTTATTATTATCGTATAGTAATTGCATAGAAATGTTATTTTACCACCTTATGGCACTTTTATTTTGGCATTGTACTGTAGATGCTTAACTTAGATGACATCTTTTGATCACGACGGGTAGATGACCAGCAGAGACGATGGAAATAAATCAGTCATGTATGTTTTTTTTTTGTTTTTTTTTTTCCAGAAATCAATAGTCCAGGTGATTTTAGGAAACTTTGTAATTGGGTTTATTAGGCATATATGCCATTATCTGCATTGAAAAAGACTTTTCCCAAGTCACCCCTCCTCTCCTCTCTCTCATCCACTGCTCATTATCAGGAAATTGTGTCTTGTTGCATCAGACATGCCCCTGTTTGTTTTATGGAGAAGGGAGGGGGAGGAGGAAGAAGGGAGATTAGTTGGCAGCAGAGAGCAGAGAACAAAGAATTACACAGGGGGAGCTGCATGAAAGCCAGTATTTAGAGGTCAGAGAGGTCAGTGCTGACTTCAGAGGAGATAGCCTGGTGATGTAGCTGTAAATTAACTCTTTGTTGTCCTGTTTTCTTGCCTCATCTCCCTCCACCCCTCCCCTCTCGGGGGAAGTTGGGTCGGGGGAGAGCTTCAAACTGCTTTTTCATGATAAAAAGGCATTTTTTCGGTTAATAAACCCAATTACAAAGTTACTTAAAATCACCTGTACTACTGATTTCTAAAAAAAAAAAAAAAATGAAACAAGTGACACTTTAAAAATGTATATATTGCTGCGGCTGAAATGACAGAATTCAAAGATATACTTACTCTACCTACCCCTGGTCTCACACGGGTACCTGCTGCAGCTCCTGTTTGTCTCTTTCCATTCCTATAAAAAGCTTGGCCAGTTAGCCAATCACAGGCCGCAGCAGTGTCTCAGCTCTGCAAGAGATTGGCTGAGCAGTCAGGTCTGGTCAGATGTCTTGTCTCAGAAACAGAAAGAAAAGAGCCTGAATGAGGACTGCAGCAAGACCTTCTGACTGGGGCCAGGCGTAGGTGAGTATGGAGTATGTTTTTTTTTTTTGTTGTTGTTTTTTTTTTAGACCCAGTGAAATAACATTTTTAGGACACTGTAATATACCCTTAAAGTGTACCTGTTGTTTACATTTATCTTCCAGAAATCAATAGTACAGGTTATTGTAAGAAACTTTGTAATTGGGTTTATTAGCCGAAAATGCATTTTTATCATGAAAAAGCAGTTTGAAGCTCTCCCCCTGTCTTCATTGTTCTCTATGGAGAGGGGAGGGGTGGAGGGAGATGAGGCACCAAAACAGGACAACAAAGAGTTAATTTACAGCTAAATCACCAGGCTATCTGCTCTGAAGTCAGCACTGACCTCTCTGACCTCTGTATATCTGCTTTCACACAGTTCCCACTGTGTAATCCTTTGATCTCTGCTCTCTGCCGGCGACTAATCTCCCTCATCCCCCCTCCCCTCTCCATAGGTTACACAGGGCTCGACTAATGTAAAAGCAGTGAATGAGAGAGAGGAGGGGGGGGGGGCTGGGAAAAGTCTTTTTGAATGCAGATAATGGCAGATTTGCCTAATAAACCCAATTACAAAGTTTTTTATATCGCCTGGACTTTCTGCAAAGAAAAAGTGAAGCAACATTGACACTTTAAGTGTTTTAGGATCTAAAGGTGATCTAGAGAATGATCTAGAGTTGGCAGTTTCCCTTTAACATTTCAGTTGTCAGTGAACAATATGGCCACTATATGGCACTTTTATTTGGGCAGCATTCTGTAGATGCTTAACTTTGATGACATCTTTTGATTACTGCGGAGACGATGGAAATAAATCTGACATGTTTAAAGGGTCATTCTAAAAGGTCTTAACTATAAGAATTGGAATATACTTACTCTACCTACTCCTGGTCCCACGCAGGTCCTGCCGCAGCTCCTATTTGTCTCTTTCCATTCCCATCAGAAGTGTCCCAGCTCTGCCACTGATTGGCTGAGCAGTCAGGAATGGTCAGATGTCTTGTCTCAAAAATTAAAAGAAAAACGCCCCAATGAGGGCTGCACCAAGACTTACTGACTGGGGGCATGAGTAGGTGAGTATGTTGTTTTTTTTTTTTCAGTCTTATTTTTTTTATAGACCCAGTAAAATAGGATTTTCTAAGGACACTGGAACACCCCTTTAAAGCGACTCTGTACCCACTTTGTGCCCCCCCCCCCCCCCCCCACACAACTACTTATACCTTCCTGTAGCTGATGATAAGTCCTTGCTGGTGGTATATATCTCCAAGCTGGTGTTGCTTTCCAGTGCCCGAAAATAATACTTTACTGTAGCTGGAACCGTGCCTAAGAGGCGTGGCCAAGAGCGATCGTGCCCTAGGCCAGCGCAGCCTGTGTGGTGGTCTTTTCTGTCTCCCCTGCCTCCCGTTCCGCCCCCTGTCCACCCTCTGTCCGGCACCCAGTCAACACAGTGATTGCGCATGCGCCGCCTTGTGGTGTTGCACTCCTAAGCCCACGCTCAGTGACGCTACCGGATTTCTCTGACTAGCCGCACGCGTCACTGCGTGTGCGCAGCTTAGGAGCGCAATGGCGCATACGCACCGAAGGAGACCAGCTGACTATGACAGCGGGCGGCACCATGCTATGCGGGGGAGGGTGATGGCGGGGGAGACAGAGAAGACCACCACATATGTGGCACTGGCACGATCGCTCTAGGCTACGCCTCTAGGGCACAGTTCCAGCTACAGTACTATGCGTATACGCACCGGCCGGGATGCCGTAGAAGAATAGGCAGTGTTCCACACAGTACAAAGTACGGCCGTTGTTGTCGATGGAAACAACGGCCATACTTTTACGTAGCCTTATAATTGATCCAGAGCTTGATCTATAGTTGGCAGTTTCCATTTAACACCTGAGTTGTCAGTGAAGCCGTCTTATAGAATGTGATGTCGGCTCTTTATCGTAGGCGTGACAGTATTGTTACATAGGGATCCCTTACACCTGGCCTTTATAATAGTGGGGCGATTCCTGACTTTTTGGATAGCCCCGTATAATAATAATTATCATCGTCATCACAGCGGCGCTCCTCTCGTGCTGCGGCCGCTGCATTATTAGCTCTCCTCCCTACACGCCGAGTATTTTTAGCTGCTAATGAGGTCAGATTCACCCAAGAGGGAAACTAAACAGTCACCGAGTCCCACAGGGAACAGGTGCAGGTTATATTAAGGGAAACCTCGTATTTTTAGGAAGGATCTATGAAAATAGGAGTTTTCTTTGTATATCGAGAGATAGGCAGGATGTGGCCGGCCATGATGGAATGTGTTCTTCTATCTAATATGAGATCTATCTGAGAATCGAATAGCAACATTTTTATTACTATCCAAGAAGCCAGTCAGATATCACCAAACACCAGTGTACTCTATAACTACTAGAGGTCTCATCATATACATATACTACCTATCTATCTATTAATCTATCTATCTATCTATCTATCTATCTATCTATCTATTAATCTATCTATCTATCTATCTATCTATCTATCTATCTATCTCCTATCTATCTATCTATCTATCTATCTCCTATCTGTCTATTATCTATCTATCTACTATCTGTCTATTATCTATCTATCTATCTATCTATCTATCTATCTATCTATCTATCCTATCTATCTATCTATCTATCTATCTATCTATCTATCTATCTATCTATCTATCTCCTATCTGTCTATCTATCTATCTATCTATCTATCTATCTATCTATCTTCTATCTATCTCCTATCTATCTATTATCTATCATCTATCTATCTACCTATCTATCTATCTATCTATCTATCTATCTATCTCCTATCTATCTATCTATCTATCTATCTATCTCCTATCTATCTATCTATCTATCTATCTATCTATCTATCTCCTATCTATCTATCTATCTATCTATCTATCTATCTCCTATCTGTCTATCTATCTATCTATCTATCTATCTATCTATCTCCTATCTATCTATCTATCTATCTATCTATTATCTATCTATCTATCTATCTATCTATCTATCTATCTATCTCCTATCTGTCTGTCTATTATCTATCTCCTATCTATCTATCTATCTATCTATCTATCTATCTATCTATCTATCTATCTCCTATCTATCTATCTATCTATCTATCTATCATCTATCTCCTATCTATCTATCTATCTATCTATCTATCTATCTATCTCCTATCAGTCTGTCTATTATCTATCTCCTATCTATCTATCTATCTATCTATCTATCTATCTATCTATCTCCTATCTATCTATCTATCTATCTATCTATCTCCTATCTATCTATCTATCTATCTCCTATCTGTCTGTCTATCTATCTATCTATCTATCTATCTCCTATCTATCTATCTATCTATCTATCTATCTATCTATCTATCTCCTATCTGTCTATCTATCTATCTATCTATCTATCTATCTATCTATCTATCTATTATCTATCTATCTATCTCCTATATGTCTGTCTATTATCTATCTCCTATCTATCTATCTATCTATCTATCTATCTATCTATCTATCTATCTCCTATCTGTCTATCTATCTATCTATCTATCTATCTTCTATCTATCTTCTATCTATCTCCTATCTATCTATTATCTATCTATCTCCTATCTATCTATCTATCTATCTATCTATCTATCTCCTATCTGTCTATCTATCTATCTCCTATCTGTCTGTCTATTATCTATCTCCTATCTATCTATCTATCTATCTATCTATCTATCTATCTATCTATCTATCTATCATCTATCTATCTATCTATCTATCTATCTATCTATCTATCTACCTCCTATCTGTCTGTCTATTATCTATCTATCTATCTATCTATCTATCTCCTATCTATCTATCTATCTATCTATCTATCTATCTATCTATCTGTCTCCTATCTATCTATCTATCTATCTCCTATCTATTATCTATCTATCTATCTCCTATCTATTATCTATCTATCTATCTATCTATCTATCTATCTCCTATCTATTATCTATCTATCTATCTATCTATCTATCTATCTATCTATCTATCTATCTATCTATCTATCTATCTATCTCCTATCTATTATCTATCTATCTATCTATCTTCTATCTATCTATCTATCTATCTATCTCCTATCTATATATCTATCTATCTATCTATCTATCTATCTATCTATCTATCTTCTATCTATCTAATTATATATCTATCTATCTATCTATCTCCTATCTATCTATCTATCTATCTATCTATCTATCTATCTATCTTCTATCTATCTATCTATCTATCTATCTATCTATCTATCTATCTATTTATCTATCTATCTCCTATCTATTGTTTTCTGCTTCAGCTGTAGATTTCTTTGTGTTTTTTCTATACAAGTATTACATCAAATTGGAGGTAACAAGTCTCTTATATCCTCCATACATTATACTGATATTTTGTTTCCATGGTAAGAATAACTGCCATAGATATGCTGGTGACCCATACCGATGAGACAGAAAACATCAATCCTTACTCTTGAATGAAGGTAACCAGGCAGCCATATTGTATATAATAATGAAGTAATTAAAAACAGATTTAGAATTTTTGAAGAATTGTGAGATCAAATTCATTACACTATTCCGGGTACATAAAATGTTGAATGTGAAATATCATGTGAGATAATACATGAAAAGATAGATAGATAGATAGATAGATAGATAGATAGATAGATAGATGGATAGATAGATAGATAGATAGGAGATAGATAGATAGAAGTTAGATAGATAGATAGATAGATAGGAGATAGATAGATAGGAGATAGATAGATAGATAGATAGGAGATAGATAGATAGATAGATAGATAGATAGATAGATAGATAGATAGATAGGAGATAGATAGGAGATAGATAGATAGATAGATAGATAGATAGATAGATAGATAGATAGATAGGAGATAGATAGATAGATAGATAGATAGGAGATAGATAGATAGGAGATAGATATTAGATAGATAGATAGATAGATAATAGATAGATTGGAGATAGATAGATAGATAGATAGGAGATAGATAGATAGATAGATAGATAGATAGATAGATAGATAGAAGATAGATAATATAGATGATACATAGATAGATAGATAGATAGATAGAAAGATAGGAGATAGATTATAAATTCTATTTATTTATTTGTGTTAGCTACTCCTATGAATAGATTCTTTATATAGCTGACTTGCAGAAATGATTTTATGTTTCTATTCTTGGATTTCCTCTCCTGGTGTCTCCCCCCCCCCCCCATGTATGCTGGTTAAGTTGAGCTTTATATTTAGCTCTGCTACATCTGCGCCTCCCCTGCTCCCCGGATGTCGGAGCGATCATGTGGAAGAGGAATGAGTTCCCTTGCCAGCGTTTGTCTGTCTCTGGCCTCTGCGCGGCTCCTGTCAGCGGGGCGAGAAGAGTCTCCTCCATCCAGCTCCCTCTTATTATACTTCTGGATGGTGCGGTGTAGAGTTCCCGCCGTATCATGTCAGGGATTAGCCGGATTGTAATGTCTGACCTAATTGGATAATCAGGCTGGATGTGAGAGGCGATCACATCGCGTAGGCCGGCGGAGATGTGACATTTGGTGGACAGCTCATACAGACTATCAGACGGAGCAGAATGGGAAGGGATGTGTACATCTCGCTGTCATGGTGGAGATGGCACATGAGAGAGATGACTGTCAAAACTCAACAAGACCCAATCGCTCTTGCAAAATCTGTCAGATAGTAGACATTGCCGGAGCCCGGCTGCCTGTAGTTATGTAATGTCCTGCAATTCCACAGTCCCTCCATTCACTGCTATCACTTCCCAGCGACTTCAAGATACATCATGGTTTATTGGCTATAAGACTATGGGGGAGATTTATCAAACATGGTGGAAAGTGAAACTGGCTCAGTCGCCCCCGGCAACCAATCAGATTCCACCATTCATTTTCCAAAGAGTCTGTGAGGAATGAGAAGTGGAATCTGATTGGTTGCTAGGGGCGACTGAGCCAGTTTCACTTTACACCATGGGGGAGATTTATCAAAGTAGTGTAAGGTAAAACTGTCTCAGTTGCCCCTATCAACCAATCAGATTCTACCTTTCATTTTCCACTTAATCTGTGAGGAAAGAAAAGTGGAATTTGATTGGTTGCTAGGAGCAACTGAGAAAGTTTCACTTTCCACCCTGTGGGAGATTTATCAAACATGGTGTAAAGTAAAACTGGCTCAGTTGCCCCTAGCAACCAATCAGATTCCACCTGTCATTTTCCAAAGAGTCTGTGAGGAATGAGAAGTGGAATCTGATTGGTTGCTAGGGGCGACTGGGCCAGTTTCCCTATACACCATGTTTGATGAATCTCCCCCTATGTGTTTTCTTGCCCCCTATACTGGTTTAAGATCATGATACCAAAGAAGGCCTTGGGCCATGTTCCTTCCATAAGGCATATTGTTGACCAGCCCTAGAGGGACCCCAATGTTTGGACCTTTTATGGCATAATATAAAGGGGTTGTCCATTCCTAGAAAAACAGCACCTGTCTTCGGTTTGCATGTGGTTTGCCATCTCAGTTCAATTGAAGCAAATGGAGTTGAATTGCAATACCGCAAGTAACCTGGGGACAAGGGATGGCACTGTTTCTTCCAGAAACAGCGTCTCACCTGTCCTTAGTGGTTTGGAAGCTAAGATCCATCAAAGTGAATGAAGTAAAGTGGCAATACTGCACACAACCTAAGGACAGCAGTACAATGAACGGGAGACTCAGGCTTAATGAGAGGAGTGGGAACACTTAGGCCCCGTTCCCACTGAGGGAAGGTAGCGGAATTCCGCGACGGAATTGTCCGCCGCGGAATGCCGTTAGCCTCCCGCTCATAATGGGAGTCTATGGGAGGCGCGCGCTCCTGCCCTGTCTGCGCTGAAGAATGAACATGTTCATTCTTCAGCGCGTACAAAGCAGGAGCGCGCTGCAGTGTATCTGTCTGTATAGGGTATACAGCTGTATACTCCTTGTGTGCCAAATCAAAAAATCTAAGCGTGTTGCCACTGTTCTGCGTGCTGTGTGGCACATTATAAAGTCAAACGCCTGTTGCCTGGTGTATGGCATTCAGCTATGTCATAGAGATGGTATACGGCTGTATACTCCTTGTGTGCCATGACACCCCTTATATGTAATATATGGATGTGGCAGATGACTTTGAAAATTTAAAGAGGACGTGTCTGATCACATCACACACACAATGACAGTTAGCGGTGGGTGCGGTTTGATTTCCCCCTTGCCTATGCCATCTATGGTTGTCATAGGCAACATGATTTAAAGGGGTGCATGAAAATATTTATTTGACTTAAAATCTGTCTTTCTGTCCATACTACTGTAAAGGAAAGAAGGTTTCCATGTATTTTTCCACTTTACATAGAGGTTTTATTGTGTTTGGAGTGTATAGTTGATAGGCTGTGATAGTGACGTTATGCTGCGACTTTGGCATGCTAGATGCAGCAAGGCATGCTTCCCCTGCTGACCCAGTTGCATTCCAGAGGTGTTGGCGTTATTTCCTGAGGTCTGATTGTGGACTATGGGGACTTCCCCATAGACTTTAATGGAATTCAATATTTGATTAAATAGTCAAGTATTTAGGTCTACTCGACTCGATATTCAAAAATTCAAATGTTTCACTATTCGCTCATCTCTAATAAATATCAATAGTACAAGGTATTTTAAGAAACTCTGCAATATTTTTTATTAAGCAAAAGAGTTTCCTTCTGTACTCCAAAAATTTGTTTTCCTACCTTCCTCCCTCACTTCGGAAGAAGCAGGATTTCTATGGAGAGGGGAGGGGTCGAGGGGGATGAGTGAGCACGGAGAGGAGAAAAGGCAGCCCTGCAAAACATTACATTCAGTAATCTTCTCTCACCAAGCTTCAAGATGAGCACTGACCTTTCTGACCCCTTAATCCAGCATTTTAGGTGCCTAGACAGTCTCCAAACTGCACGAGCTGCCTCTATGCTCTCCATACTCACCCCCCTTGGTCCCCCCCCCCCTCCCTAGGATATAATGAACACAGCAAAACCCGTTTTCACTTTGCTTGTCAGGACCGGGAGGTAGGAATAAGACACGACAGTAAGCCCTAAGGCTGAACCCACCCACTGTCCCTACCTACTTGCCTCAAATGTCCCTAGGCAGCCACGGACAACCACGAAGGCGGTCCCTGCTCTGGCATAAGTGTAACATGTAATGAGACAAACAAACAAACACAAGACAGTCAACAAGCCAAAGTCAGAACCAAAGGGGTAGCACAGTACAAAATCAGCAAAATAAACAATCGGATAGTCAAAGTTCAGGCGGGAGGTCTAATAACAGGTAACTCAAGCAGAGGGATTAGGTACGGGGATCGCAGGAATAGACAGGAGGTGCTGCGATCAGGGTATGAATCTTAATAGCCAGCGCTGAGAGACTGGCTTAGCTTTGTTTTATGAGGATCAAGAGCCCGGTCCGAATCCCCATTGGACAGGCGCTCTAATCCTCAAGGTTCCAGACAGGCAGAGGAAAAAGTCAATCAAAAAGACACTGCTCAGCTGCAGCAATCAAGTCTAGCAGAGCTCAGTGTAACTCCTGCATTGCCAGAAGCTAAGAAGCAAGCGGGTGTGTAAAAAACCAGGCCCAGTTCACACCAGGCTACTGCGCATTTCTGACGTTGCTCCTCTGTAATGTCGACCACTTTGCCTGATAATGAGCAGCTAAGAAGTAAGGGGGGGAGGCTGGAAAACAGCTGTTTGAGTCCAGAAAGAAGCTTCTTTGCTTAATAAAACCTTTTACAGAGTTTCTCAAAATCGTTTCTACTAAAAAACTAAATGACTCTGAAAGGTTAATACAACAAAACATGTCATACATATTGGGTCTTCTAGATATAGAGTGTGGTCTGAAGTTAAGGATTACATTTATTCCTCCAGAAAACCCTTTAACCATTCAGGCGCCTTAGCGTTGCTTGGCTTAGCAGCTCTTCAGAGTGTGGTGTTTGGAGGAACATGCTTTCATTGGAAGCCTTGGCTGTGTCTCTTGCTGTGATTCCTCTCCTTGCACAATTATGCCGACTGTTTGCTTTTTGTCCTCTTTATATGTTTTCTTTAGCGGAACATTTCCCCGCGCACAAAGGGGGCTTTTAATGCATCAATTGAAAGCCGCTCCACTTTCTTTCTCTCTACTTGGCGGTGGAACAATGTAATTTGGCTGGCAGAACAATTGGAAGCATCACCTGCTGTCCCGCTGTATCGCTCAGTGTCTGCAGACACAGCCTTTAATTCAGGAACACAAACAGCTGCTGGTTTTATTTATTCTAAACATGCATCAGGTGTTACGTTGGAGCTGGCGGCAGCACCGGGCAGGTGAGACTCCAGGATTCTCAGCGTCCGTCGCCATGGCGGGTCAGAGGACGCGACTTTTTACCGCCCTGCTATTCCCAGCATCGGGATGGAGATCACAGATCTGGCGTAGGACACGTGTTTTTGCAGCTAAAAATATTTCCATCTTTATTTGATGTGAGCTTAAGGGACCGCCATTCGGGAGCCGGTTATTTCTTTTCATCTGTTTCACTAACAATATAGAAAGCGATTATGTTCACCATGAGGGTAGCCATACTGCACGATATAGAGCTAAGGAAGGGAGTAACAGCGGATATTCGAAAGCAGAGGAAAAAAAGTAGATTGGAATTTGTTGGATATTTTATATGTATTATTATTATTATTATTATTATTATTATTATTATTATTATTATTATTATTGTTATTATTATCAGATTGTTGTTGTTGTTATATTTATTTTTTTTTTTTTTTATGGTTATGGTGGGACACCAGGGTACCTGAAGATTTAAGCCAATACGATTTCTTTACTGCATCATTTCCAATGCCCAATGGGGACACAGCAGAGAGTCTAATACAACAATCGTACAGAAGTGTTCACTAGAGATGAGCAAACCGAGACACCTGATCCAAGATTCGTTCCGAACTTTTCAAAAAGTTTGGTTCGCTACTGAACCAAACTTTTTGCAAAGTTCTGAGGAATTTGGGAAGATGGCCAACAGTGTTCCATAGAGAATGACTGGAGCACTAGCTACATATGCTCAGTGCACTGCATTAATTCGGGAGGAAATTGTCTCTGAATGGGTAGGGGTACCAGTGGTCAGAGCCCACCAAGTAGCTTATTATCCTCTATCCTATGGTGACGACTTCTTCAGATGGAAATACTCCTTTAACAAAATTTATGGAAAGATAGGTATACCATACATCGACGTGTTTTGAACTACTGGAGTTCTTCATCAAGGCATGCCATGACTAGGAACTTACCTACAGCTAAGACTACATTACTTTCATGTAATTTTTTATCCTTTTTCGTATTTTTTAGTATTGCTGCAGGAACAATGTGCATTCCCCAAAAAGTTTCCTGGCAGTGAACTGAAGAGGATTATAGCTGAAGAGGGAATGGCCATAAGCTACTCGCCGCAGGACTAGCCCAATGCATAGATTTTTTCCAAAGTAATTATTAATTGTTCCCAAAATAAATTAGGGGCCTAGTGTCTAGTGACTAGTGTCACTGCTGTTTCTTTTTTTCTTTTTTTTTTTTGCAGAAATCAATAGTACAGGCGATTTTAAGAAACTTTGTATTTGGGGGGATTATTAGCCAAAAAATGCATTTTTATCATGAAAAAGCAGTTTGAACCTCTCCCCCCTGTCTTCATGCTTCTCTTACGGAGAGGGGAGGGGTGGAGGAAGATGAGGCACCAAAACAGGACAACAAAGAGTTAATTTACAGCTACATCGTCGGGCTATCTCCTCTGAAGTCGGCACTGACCTCTCTGATCTCTGAATACTGGCTTTCACACAGGTCTCGCTGTGTAATCCTTTGTTCTCTGCTCTCTGCTAGTGACTAATCTCCCTCCTTCCTCCCCCCTCCCCTCCCCATAGATTATACAGGGCTCGACTGATGTAAACTAGTCGAGATTTTCTGATAATGAGCAGTGGATGAGAAAGAGAGGGGGCCTGGGGAATAGCCGGGGACCCGCCACAACTCTCAGCACCGGAGCCATGCTTCGGTGCTGAGAGATAACCCTATAGATACAGCGGTCAGCACAACTGCGGCATCTATAGGGCTCCTGACAGAGAGTTCTCCCTCTACAAAGGGAGAATTCTCTGTCCGGTGTCCATCGATGGTAGCCATGGAAACCAGAAGCCTCAGGCTTCCTGGTTTCCAAAGCAGGGTGCGCGCCGTGGGGAGGGAGAGAAGGCAGGGCGCTCTGCCCCCTCCCCTCTCTCCCCTGCCACTGTCACAAGATTGTGACAGCGAGAGGGTACAGAGGAGAGGGGGCGGACATTGGGACATCAGCTTATGGGATCATTAAGACCCCATAAGCTGATGTCCAAAAACGACCTGGGCGTTGAGGAATCAATGACCCATGGTCATGAAAGGGTTAAAGGAATAGTTCAGTGGGGGGAAAAAAAAACTGTTTTCAAATTAATTTATATTTGTAATTTACTTACATGTAAAAATCTTCAGTCTTCCAGTACTTTTTAGCTGCTGTATGTCCTGCAGGAATTTACATTTTCTTTCCAGTCTGACACAGTGCTCTCTGCTGCCACCTCTGTCCATGTCAGGAACTGTCCAGAGCAGGAGAGGTTTTCTATGGGGACTTGCTACTACTCTGGGCCGTTCCTGACATGGACAGAGGTGGCAGCGGACAGCATTGTTAACTCCATATGGGGTAAATTTGGATGGTGTCAGAGAGACTTTTAAAACCACAATCAGGGTTTTACAACTGAGGCATTGTTCAGTGTAAACTTTAAAGGGGTAATCCAGAAGATAAAAAAAAATATATCAGAAAATTATATAGATTTGTAATGTACTTCCATTTAAAAATCTCCATTCTTCCAGTACTTTTCAGCTGCTTTATGTCCTGTAAGAAGTGGCGTATTCTCTCTCCAGTCTGACACTATGTTCTCTGCTGCCACCTCTGTCCATGCCAGGAACTGTCCAGAGCAGGAGATATTTTCTTTGGCGATTTGCTGTTACTCTGGACAGTTTCTGACACGGACAGAGGTGGCAGCAGAGAGCGGAAAAAATACGCCACTTCCTGCAGAACATACAGCAGCTGATAAGTACTGGAAGACCAAATTTTTACAAATCTAACTTTCTGACTTTTTTTTTTTTCTGGAGGATCCCTTAAAAGTCAACCATGAACAATGCCTCATTGGTAAAACCTCCATTGTGGTTTTAAAGGTGCACAGGCGCTCACCTGGACCTAGAAGTATCCCGTGTAGCCATCTTGGATATCAAAGCAGATCTTGTACAAAAGGCTGCGGCTCCTGCCTGAGAAGTGCCTTCCCCTCCGCTGAATGTGGCCTACTGATCCCAAGGAGATGGATTAGCTTACCAGACCTTTGAAAAGCCATCAGCGCTCAACAGCGAGCCGGGGCTTAAATCTATCTGGCCATTTGTTTCAAGGTGCATGCAAAGATAAATTCCCTGGAGCAGGAGTCAAGGATGCTGTATGGATTTGCCTGATGGCTCGTGAATACCAAGCCTATTTCAACCTTCTCTCCCGTTCCAGTGAAATAAAAATCATTTATTTCAACGTACGGAGCAATGTGTAGAGCAGAATTTACAGGTGCAATGAAGCACTGCCCGGGAGAGCTTTTCTTGTGCTTGATTCCAAAGATGATGAACAGTCTCAGCCACCCGCTCTAATGTTCCCAGTCACATCATATAGCAATCCACCCGTATACTGTAATCATCTTGTACATATTATACAATAAGGCTACAGTCTGTAACTGGCTTAAAAGGGCTCTATAAAAAAGTCCCTGCGAACAATCTAATTCCTACTACATAAAAGTTACTATTAATATTTTATTGGGCCTCCTCTATCTTAAACCGTTGCACATTGTGCCGCCGCCTCATTAACATCCTCGCAGTCTACAAGGTCTCTTTGTGTGTTTTGAAGGATGCGGCCAATAGATATACTTCTATAAAATAAGTCATCTGTAAACCCTCCATATGCCATCTGTAAGCCATAAATAAATTGTCTATAAGCCGTCTATAAACCATCCATATGCCATCTATAAGTCATATATAAGTCGTCTATAAGCCGACTATAAATAATCTATAAGCCATCTACAGTATAAGTCATATATAAGTCGTCTATAAGCCATCTATAAATAATCTATAAGCCATCTACAGTATAAGTCATATATAAGTCGTCTATAAGCCATCTATAAATAATCTATAAGCCATCTACTGTATAAGTCATATATAAGTCGTCTATAAGCCATCTATAAATAATCTATAAGCCATCTACAGTATAAGTCATATATAAGTCGTCTATAAGCCATCTATAAATAATCTATAAGCCATCTATAAGTCGTCTATAAGTCGTATATAAGTCATATATAAGTCATCTATAAGCCATCTTTGTCATATATAAGCCATCTATAAATAATGTATAAGTCATCTATAAGTAACCTATAGGTCAAATACAGTGTATAAATCATGTATAAGCCCTTTATGAGTCATCCATAAGTAACCTATAAGCCATGTATAAGCCATCTATAAATCATTTATAAGTCACCTACAAGCTATATATATATAGCCATCTCTAGGGCATATTTGTCATCTATAAACAATAAATAAGTCATCTACAGTATAAGTCATCTATATGCCATCTATAAGCCATAAATATATGTCATCTATAATATATCTAAAATCCATCTATAAGCCATCTATAAGTCACCTATAAGCCATCTATCAGCCGTCTATAAGTAATCTATAAGTTATCTATATGCTATCTATAAGCCATATACAATATAAATAATTTAAAATCCATCTATAAGCCATCTACAAGTTATCTATAAGCCATCTATAAGTAATCTATAACTTATCTATATGCAATCTATAAGCCATATACAATATAAATCATCTAAAATCCATCTATAAGCCATCTACAAGTTATCTATAAGCCATCTATAAGCTATATACTATAGAAATTATCAAAAATCCACCCAAGTCATCTATAATCCATAGATATATAAGTCATCTATAACTCATCTATTAGCCATCTATAAGTCATCTATAAGCCAATATACTATATAAATAATCTAAAATCCATCGATAAGCCATCTGTAAGTTATTTATTAGTTATCTATAAGCGATCTATAAGCCTTCTATAAGTTATTTATAAGCCATCTATAAGCCATATACTATAGAAATCATCTAAAATCCATCTATAAGCCAGCGGTAAATTATCTATAAGTCATCTATAAGCGATCTATAAGTTATCTATAAATCATATATAAGTAATATATAACTTATCAGATGTTTTAGATTCCAGAGAAGGAGACATTTTCCATGAGGATTCCCTACTGCTCTGGACAGTTCCTGACATGGACAGAGGTGGCAGCAGAGAGCACTGTGTCAGACTGGAAAGAATACACCACTTCCTGCAGGACATAAAGCAGCTGATAAGTACTGGAAAACTTTTTAATCTATATAACTTTCTGTCAGCAGTTAATTTGAAAACAATTATATTTCTACTGGTACCCCTTTAATGTTTTGGCCCAGCATCTGGAAGAAAGAATGAAGAAGAAAAGATTCAAGAGAAACCTGTCGGAGAATTGCATTAATAAGCTAAGAGTGGTTAGGGCTGCAGGCCGGGAGGTCCTGGGAGAGATCCTTTGGCAAGAATTGATAAGACAGGTATCTAGATTGTTTTCCTTCTCATTTTGGAGTAGTTATATGAGATCCATTCTCCGTCCGGCTCTCAGTGGGAGCGATATATCTGAATTTCATTTGCCGTAGTTGCAGACAAGAAAACCTCTGCTACCAAATCAAGCTTTTCCATCAGTGCTGAAATAGACTAAATTTCATCTCCACAGAAGGATGTAACACATTTATAAAGGTACAACTGCTGGATGTTGTGATGGAACAGCTGCATATTGATACGGATGAAACCCATGTTCACATCTTGCTGGAATTAAATTATCGGCTTTGTCCTTCTCCAGGAGTCAGGTGATCTGGATCTCAGCGGCGCGCTAACAATACAAGCTCCTGGTACAATGGGATATATAACGCGCTATTTCAGACTGATGTTAGATATTTAGTCGACGCTTCATTTATATAAGGTAAGGAAGAGAACGGACATGATGAAGACGAACCTGCGTACCAGAAAACAGGCAGGAAATTATAATGTAACATGCAATAAAATGGTGGGATTGATAGGTTGTTCAAGATAGGAAAGTTCTAAGAGCATAAGATGATCAGAGGGGGTTGCAATCTGTTATCCCAATAGCAACTGTTCAGTTTTCCTGCAGCACCTCTTCAGGGGAATTGAAGTATGACAGGGCTCCCATTAAAATTAATTCCATTTTGGTTTAAGAGGGAAGTATGAGCTTTATGTCATGCTTAGAGCTGAAGCTAGGAGCTGAAATTGGATAGAGATGCTGCTTTGGACAGTTCCTGTATCAGAGGTGGCAGCAGAGAGCACTGTGTCTAGGAAGAATACACCACTTCCTGCAAGACATACAGCAGCTGATAAGTACTGGAAGACTGGAGATATTTTAGAAGTATATTAAAAATCTATATAACTGCATTGAAAATATATTATGATATGATGGAATTCCTAATTTAACTTAAGAAAAGGTAAGGGTGGACACATCTGCAGCTGCTATACCAGATATTGTTTTGAGGCAGAAATTAAGCTGTGTCCAACCCTGAACAAACCTTTTAAGTAACTTGGAATAGCAGTAAAGTATTTGAAAAGGGAAATCAACAACATTTTTGTAAACCATTCTTAAATAAGCTATAAGAAATAAGTGTAAATAGATAGATAGATAGATAGATAGATAGATAGGAGATAGATAGATAGATTGATAGATAGATAGGAGATAGATAGATAGGAGATAGAAAGATAGGAGATAGATAGATAGATAGACAGACAGACAGACAGACAGACAGATAGAAGATAGATAGATAGATAGATAGATAGATAGATAGGAGATAGATAGGAGATAGATAGGAGATAGATAGATAGATAGGAGATAGATAGATAGATAGATAGATAGATAGATAGATAGATAGATAGATAGATAGGAGATAGATAGATAGATAGATAGGAGATAGACAAAAGACAGGAGTTATATACTATAGATAGAGAGATAGAAAGATAGATAGATAGATAGATAGATAGATAGATAGATAATAGTTGGACTATATGGTTAGTGCATTACTTTCATTGTGCTACAATTAAGCAGTATAGATATTGGTGATGGCCTCTTCACTTCTCTCTCAGACTATGATCTAATGGATGGAAAGTAACCCACACTTGGGTTGTTGGGTGCAGTGTTGCCATTCAAGGGCCGTGATCAATAAGAGCTGTTGTGTTTCTCTCTGTTTAGTAGTGAAGTGTCCACAAGAGCAAATCTCTCTTTGCTAAGTGCCCAGCTTGTTACTTATAGAGGTGAACTAGATTCATCATGTGCTGGGAAAGTGCTTCCCTGAAAGAGATATGCTGGCTGGGTGAGCTGTATAAATCTGCTGGGAATATAGACAATTCTTCTGCTTGGAGTGTGGCTGTGTGTGACGCCCAATCACTGACCCGTATAATGTCTCCTCCATATACATGCTGCACAATATACTCCTAGGGTAATTCATGGTCTGACCTCTGCCAACTGCAACATCCCATCAAACATGTAAGCAATAAGAGACAGCACAACGTCCTCAATCTTTCCCTCCCTTCATCTCTTAATTTCCTTCCTTCCTTCCCTCCCTCCTTCATTCTTCCTTCATTCTACCCTTCTTTACCCTACTTCCTTTCTATTTCCCTCCTTCCTTTTCTCCTTCCTTCATTCTTCTTTCTTTTCTCCATTCCTTCCTCCTTTCTCCCTTCCTCCCTCCCTTCCTACTTCCTTCCCTCCTTCCTTCATTCTACTCTCTTTTCTTCCTTCCATCTTCCCTCCATCCTCCTTCCTTCCTTCCTTCCTTCCTTCCTTCCTTCCTTCCTTCCTTCCTTCCTTTCTTCCTTCCTTTCTTCCTTCCATCTTCCCTCCATCCTCCTTCCTTCCTTCCTTCCTTCCTTCCTTTCTTCCTTCCATCTTCCCTCCATCCTCCTTCCTTCCTTCCTTCCTCCTCCCTACCTTCTTTCTTTTCTTCCTACTTCCCTCCTTCATTCTTCCTTCTTTTCTCCCTTCATTCTTCCCTTCTTAACCCTTCCTTCCTCTTTCCCTTCTACTTCCTTCCTTCCTTCCTTCCTATTTCTTTTCTCCCTTCCTTCCCTCCTTCACTCCCTCTTTCCCCTTCCTTCTTCCTTCATCTTTCAATCCATCTTCCCTCTTCCACCTTCCTTCCTTCCTTCCATTATCCCTCCTTCATTCCTTTCTCCCTCTGACTCCCTTCTCCTCATTACATCCATACTTCCTTGCTCTTCCTCTAAACTTCTCAATATCCATCCATCTTTCCTAAAACTCCTATGTTAATTGAATATTTTCCTTCCTTGCATCTCCCCCCCCCCCCCTCCTTCCTAATGCTTGTGCTCAGGACATCTCATCTTTTCTTCTACTTTCCTCTCTCTATTTTTACTAAGATGACAGCTGAGCTGCAGTAACCCGGTATGGCCACTACACAATGTATGGCGCTGTCTGTGACCGGCTCCATTTACAGTGTATCTGGGCACCGCATCTCTAGAAAAGAGTTGAATGTCAGTAGTGCCGGGTTTTGGATCCCATTGATCCGATATTTATCAGTGTTGATCTGGATAAACATGTCTGCCTGTATATATATATATATATATATATATATATATATATATATATATATATATATATTAGTGGGTAGGTGTCTATTTGCATAGTTAGAAGTCATCTATATTGGAATGTAACTATTTAATGTATAAAACAAGGAATACCGTTGTTATTTTATGGGGTTTTGTACTTGGATTAATTATTATTCCTCAAAATCATAAATATTTGAAGATTTGTGTTATAATAATAATAATAATAATAATAATAAAGAAACTCAGCTCTGGAGGCAGAGAAGTGACGCCGGATAAATGATGCAGCACAGGAACCATTTATTCTTCTCTCCTTCTACTTTATTTATAGGAGATTAGGAATAAATGTCGCAAATTAAACCCCGACTGGTTACAGCAACAAATCTTTGTGGTCGCGGTGCAGACCTGATGGCATGAAAGGGCAGTAAAATATACAGTATATATGTGTGTGTATCCTACTGACCACAGTGTATTCATAGCAATATAGTATAGTGAGTCTACATTCTATGTTATTCTGATTAAATCATCACACTACTCATCTATTATCTTCTATCTATCATCTATCTATCTATCTATCTATCTATCTATCTATCTATTTATCTCCTATGTATCTATCTCCTATCTATCTATCTATCTATCTATCTATCTATCTATCTCCTATCTATCTATCTATCTATCTATCTATCTATCTATTATCTCCTATCTATCTATCTATCTATCTATCTATTATCTATCTATCTATCTATCTATCTATCTATCTATCTATCTATTATCTCCTATCTATCTATCTATCTATCTATCTATCTCCTATCTATCTATCTATCTATCTATCTATCTATCTATTATCTATCTATCTATCTATCTATCTATCTATTATCTCCTATCTATTTATCTATCTATCTATCTATCTATTATCTCCTATCTATCTATCTATCTATCTATCTATCTATCTATCTATCTATCTATTATCTATCTATCTATCTATCTATCTATCTATCTATTATCTCCTATCTATCTATCTATCTATCTCCTATCTATCTATCTATCTATCTATCTATCTATCTATCTATCTATCTATTATCTATCTATCTATCTATCTATCTATCTATCTATCTATCTATCTATTATCTCCTATCTATTTATCTATCTATCTATCTATCTATCTATCTATCTATCTATCTATGCTGCTGGAGCAGGTGGAGGGCTCAGTGTGGTTATTTACTGGCAATTAGCTTTAGAAAATACACCCAATAGTCCTTTTCAGGACTAGTACGCTGTCAGCAAAAAAAACAAAAAAAAAACAACACATTCCATACAATATACAAGTATGATACAGAAAGGTGATCCTGGTATACAGCTGGTAATTGTCAGTAATCCAGTCCTCTCCTGGGCTTGGTTCCAATAATGCAGGTATGACAAGGGTCTAGATCAGCCCCCCCATCTGTTTTATTAGGACTTGTGGAAAACAGTGGGTCACACAGAGGGGATATGCGTCAGTATATAAAGGTTTTCAAACAGATAGTATGGGCCATGACTTTACTGTCATGCAGGAGCACTGCCAGGAGGTGGTATAACAGTAATGCCAGGGGGTGGTATAAGAGTGATGCCAGGAGGTGGTATAAGAGTAATGCCAGGACGTGGTATAACAGTAATGCCAGGAGGTGGTATAAGAGTAATGCCAGGAGGTGCTATAAGAGTAATGCCAGGACGTGGTATAACAGTAATGCCAGGAGGTGGTATAAGAGTGATGCCAGGAGGTGGTATAAGAGAGATGCCAGGAGGTGGTATAAGAGTAATGCCAGGAGGTGCTATAAGAGTAATGCCAGGACGTGGTATAACAGTAATGCCAGGATGTGGTATAAGAGTGATGCCAGGAGGTGGTATAAGAGAGATGCCAGGAGGTGGTATAAGAGTAATGCCAGGAGGTGGTATAAGAGTAATGCCAGGACGTGGTATAACAGTAATGCCAGGATGTGGTATAAGAGTGATGCCAGGAGGTGGTATAAGAGAGATGCCAGGAGGTGGTATAACAGTAATGCCAGGACGTGGTATAAGAGTGATGCCAGGAGGTGGTATAACAGTAATGGCAGGAGGTGGTATAACAGTAATGCCAGGACGTGGTATAACAGTAATGCCAGGGGGTGGTATAAGAGTAATGCTAGGGGGTGGTATAAGAGTAATGCTAGGGGGTGGTATAAGAGTAATGCCAGGAGCTGTTGCAGGAGTATATACAGGAGCTGTTATAGGAATAATACCAGGAGGTGTTTTAGGACTAATACCAGGAGGTGTTTTAGGACTAATACCAGGAGGTGGTATAGGAGTAATGCCAGGAGGTGGTATAGGAGTAATGCCAGGAGGTGAAATAGGAGTAATGCCAGGAGGTGGTATAGGTGTAATGTCAGGAGGTGGTATAGGAGTAATGCCAGGAGGTGATGTAGGAGTAATGCCAGGAGGTGGTATAGGTGTAATGTCAGGAGGTGGTATAGGAGTAATGCCAGGAGGTGATGTAGGAGTAATGCCAGGAGGTGATGCATGAGTAATGTCAGGAGGTGGTATAGCAGTAATGCCAGGAGGTGATGTAGGAGTAATGCCAGGAGGTGTTATAGGAGTAATGCCAGGAGGTGGTATAGAAGTAATGCCAGGAGGTGATGTAGGAGTAATGCCAGGAGGTGCTATAGGAGTAATGCCAGGAGGTGTTATAGGAGTAATGCCAGGAGGTGCTATAGGAGTAATGCCAGGAGGTGGTATAGGTGTAATGTCAGGAGGTGGTATAGGATTAATGCCAGGAGGTGATGTAGGAGTAATGCCAGGAGGTGGTATAGGTGTAATGTCAGGAGGTGGTATAGGAGTAATGCCAGGAGGTGATGTAGGAGTAATGCCAGGAGGTGTTATAGGAGTAATGCCAGGAGGTGTTATAGGAGTAATGCCAGGAGGTGGTATAGAAGTAATGGCAGGAGGTGATGTAGGAGTAATGCCAGGAGGTGTTATAGGAGTAATACCAGGAGGTTCTATAGGAGTAATGCCAGGAGGTGGTATAGGAGTAATGTCAGGAGATGATGTAGGAGTAATGTCAGGAGGTGGTGTAGGAGTAATGTCAGGAGGTGATGTAGGAGTAATGTCAGGAGGTGGTATAGCAGTAATGCCAGGAGGTGGTATAGGAGTAATGCCAGGAGGTGGTATAGGAGTAATGCCAGGAGGTGATGTAGGAGTAATGCCAGGAGGTGGTATAGGAGTAATGCCAGGAGGTGGTATAGGAGTAATACCAGGAGGTGTTATAGGAGTAATGCCAGGAGGTGGTATAGGAGTAATGCCAGGAGGTGGTATAGGAGTAATACCAGGAG
Source organism: Dendropsophus ebraccatus (assembly GCF_027789765.1). Classification (NCBI taxonomy): domain Eukaryota; kingdom Metazoa; phylum Chordata; class Amphibia; order Anura; family Hylidae; genus Dendropsophus; species Dendropsophus ebraccatus. Next base: position 13,120,275 of record NC_091457.1, read on the forward strand.
GTGTTATAGGAGTAATGCCAGAAGGTAGTATAGGAGTAATGCCAAGAGGTGGTATAGGAGTAATGTCAGGAGGTGATGAAGGAGTAATGTCAGGAGGTGGTGTAGGAGTAATGTCAGGAGGTGATGTAGGAGTAATGCCAGGAGGTGGTATAGGAGTAATGCCAGGAGGTGGTGTAGGAGTAATGTCAGGAGGTGATGTAGGAGTAATGTCAGGAGGTGGTATAGGAGTAATGCCAGGAGATGATGTAGGAGTAATGTCAGGAGGTGTTATAGGAGTAATAACAGGAGGTCTTATAGGAGTAATACCAGGAGGTCTTATAGGAGTAATAACAGGAGGTGCTATAGGAGTAATGCCAGGAGGTGCTATAGGAGTAATGCCAGTAGGTGTTATAGGAGTAATACCAGGAGGTGCTATAGGAGTAATGTCAGGAGGTGGTATAGGAGTAATGCCAGGAGGTGATGTAGGAGTAATGTCAGGAGGTGATGTAGGAGTAATGCCAGGAGGTGATGTAGGAGTAATGCCAGGAGGTGATGTAGGAGTAATGCCAGGAGGTGATGTAGGAGTAATGTCAGTAGGTGATGTAGGAGTAATGCCAGGAGGTGTTTTATGACTAATACCAGGAGGTGGTATAGGAGTAATGCCAGGAGGTGGTATAGGAGTAATGCCAGGAGGTGAAATAGGAGTAATGTCAGGAGGTGATGTAGGAGTAATGCCAGGAGGTGGTATAGGAGTAATATCAGGAGGTGGTATAGGAGTAATGCCAGGAGGTGATGCATGAGTAATGTCAGGAGGTGGAATAGCAGTAATGCCAGGAGGTGGTATAGAAGTAATGTCAGGAGGTGATGTAGGAGTAATGCCAGGAGGTGGTATAGGTGTAATGTCAGGAGGTGGTATAGGAGTAATACCAGGAGGTGCTATAGGAGTAATGCCAGGAGGTGCTATAGGAGTAATGCCAGGAGGTGGTATAGGAGTAATGCCAGGAGGTGGTATAGGAGTAATACCAGGAGGTGTTATAGGAGTAATGCCAGGAGGTGGTATAGGAGTAATGCCAGGAGGTGGTATAGGAGTAATACCAGGAGGTGTTATAGGAGTAATGCCAGAAGGTAGTATAGGAGTAATGCCAAGAGGTGGTATAGGAGTAATGTCAGGAGGTGATGAAGGAGTAATGTCAGGAGGTGATGTAGGAGTAATGCCAGGAGGTGGTATAGGAGTAATGCCAGGAGGTGGTGTAGGAGTAATGTCAGGAGGTCTTATAGGAGTAATACCAGGAGGTGCTATAGGAGTAATACCAGGAGGTGCTATAGGAGTAATGCCAGTAGGTGTTATAGGAGTAATACCAGGAGGTGCTATAGGAGTAATGTCAGGAGGTGGTATAGGAGTAATGTCAGGAGGTGGTATAGGAGTAATGTTAGGAGGTGATGTAGGAGTAATGTCAGGAGGTGTTATAGGAGTAATACCAGGAGGTGGTATAGGAGTAATGCCAGGAGGTGATGTAGGAGTAATGTCAGGAGGTGTTATAGGAGTAATGTCAGGAGGTGGTATAGAAGTAATACCAGGAGGTGCTATAGGAGTAATGCCAGGAGGTGGTATAGGAGTAATGCCAGGAGGTGGTATAGGAGTAATGCCAGGAGGTGATGTAGGAGTAATGTCAGGAGGTGATGTAGGAGTAATGCCAGGAGGTGGTATAGGAGTAATGCCAGGAGGTGGTATAGGAGTAATGCCAGGAGGTGGTATAGAAGTAATACCAGGAGGTGCTATAGGAGTAATGCCAGGAGGTGGTATAGGAGTAATGCCAGGAGGTGGTATAGGAGTAATGCCAGGAGGTGTTATAGGAGTAATACCAGGAGGTGCTATAGCAGTAATGCCAGGAGGTGCTATAGGAGTAATACCAGGAGGTGCTATAGGAGTAATGTCAGGAGGTGTTATAGGAGTAATACCAGGAGGTCTTATAGGAGTAATACCAGGAGGTCTTATAGGAGTAATACCAGGAGGTGGTATAGGAGTAATGCCAGGAGGTGCTATAGGAGTAATGCCAGTAGGTGTTATAGGAGTAATGTCTGGAGGTGCTATAGGAGTAATGTCAGGAGGTGATGTAGGAGTAATGCCAGGAGGTGCTATAGGAGTAATGCCAGGAGGTGGTATAGGAGTAATGCCAGGAGGTGCTATAGGAGTAATACCAGGAGGTGCTATAGGAGTAATGCCAGGAGGTGCTATAGGAGTAATGCCAGGAGGTGGTATAGGAGTAATGCCAGGAGGTGGTATAGGAGTAATACCAGGAGGTGTTATAGGAGTAATGCCAGGAGGTGATGTAGGAGTAATGCCAGGAGGTGGTATAGGAGTAATGCCAGGAGGTGATGTAGGAGTAATGTCAGGAGGTGTTGTAGGAGTAATGACAGGAGGTGGTATAGGAGTAATGCCAGGAGGTGATGTAGGAGTAATGTCAGGAGGTGGTGTAGGAGTAATACCAGGAGGTGCTATAGGAGTAATGACAGGAGGTGGTATAGGAGTAATGTCAGGAGGTGATGTAGGAGTAATGTCAGGAGGTGATGCATGAGTAATGTCAGGAGGTGGTGTAGGAGTAATGTCAGGAGGTGATGTAGGAGTAATGTCAGGAGGTGATGTAGGAGTAATGCCAGGAGGTGTTGTAGGAGTAATTCCAGGAGGTGATGTAGGAGTAATGTCAGGAGGTGATGTAGGAGTAATGTCAGGAGGTGGTATAGGAGTAATGTCAGGAGGTGGTGTAGGAGTAATGCCAGGAGGTGATGTAGGAGTAATGTCAGGAGGTGGTGTAGGAGTAATGCCAGGAGGTGTTTTGAGGGTTATACCAGGAGGTGTCACAAAAGTAATGCCAGTAGCTATGTGGTCCTGATCTGGCACCAATAGTTTGATTGTTCTGCTCTTATGTAGTCCTGCAGCACTGGCTGGTCTACTGTATTGCCCCTTTTTATCCAAAAGACTTTTTAATACAGCGACCTGGGAGTCTTTAACTCCATTGAAGTGAATGGAGATGAACTGTAATACCAATAGCAACCTTAGTACAGGGGGGGCACTGTCCTTAAAGTGTTGCTGTGCCTTTGTAATCCTGGATAATCCCAGGAAAATTAGGAACCTGAACCCCAGCACAAGTGATTCAGCTTCATAATGGAAGTGATGGGAGAAGAAGATGGTGTTATAAGGTTTGTAAAGAAGCAGATGCCGCACCAGATGGGGATTGTAGTGTTTTAGTTCCCAGGCAGAAGGTGGTATGGCACAGACCAGGGTCATAAACACGGCCCATAATGTCGAGTAAATTCAGCTCCCAGTCAATACTATTACATTTCACACAATCAAAAGTGTCGCTTATTTGATGTTATCTATAAAATCTTACGGCTTATACCGAGGAGATGGCGGGATTAATGGCTGCAGATGACATTCACTGGGGATACAATATACTGCACCAATAGGAGACCCCAATAGGGTGTAAGAGAGGGATACAGGAGAGAGAGTAGGAGTACAGATCAGAAGAGTACAGGGAAAAAGAAGAGAAAATAATAGATAGATAGATAGATAGATAGATAGATAGATAGATAGATAGATAGATAGATAGATAATAGATGGATAGAAGATAGATAGATAGATAGATAGATAGATAGATAGATAGATAGATAGATGATAGGGGATAGATAGATAGATAGATAGATAGATAGATAGATAGATAGATAGATAGAAGATAGATAGATAGATAGATAGATAGATAGATAGATAGATAGATAGGAGATAGATAGATAGATAGATAGATAGATAGATAGGAGATAGATAGATAGATAGGAGATAGATAGATAGATAGATAGATAGATAGATAGATAGATAGGAGATAGATAGATAGATAGATAGATAGATAGATAGATAGATAGATAGGAGATAGATAGATAGGAGATAGATAGATAGATAGGAGATAGATAGATAGATAGATAGATAGATAGATAGATAGATAGATAGATAGGAGATAGATAGATAGGAGATAGATAGATAGATAGGAGATAGATAGATAGATAGGAGATAGATAGGAGATAGATAGATAGATAGGAGATAGATAGATAGATAGATAGATAGATAGATAGATAGATAGATAGATAGATAGATAGAAGATAGATAGATAGATAGATAGATAGATAGATAGATGATAGGGGATAGATAGATAGATAGATAGATAGATAGATAGATAGATAGATAGATAGAAGATAGATAGATAGATAGATAGATAGATAGATAGATAGGAGATAGATAGATAGATAGATAGATAGATAGATAGGAGATAGATAGATAGGAGATAGATAGATAGATAGATAGATAGATAGATAGATAGATAGGAGATAGATAGATAGATAGATAGATAGATAGGAGATAGATAGATAGGAGATAGATAGATAGATAGGAGATAGATAGATAGATAGATAGATAGATAGATAGGAGATAGATAGATAGGAGATAGATAGATAGATAGGAGATAGATAGATAGATAGGAGATAGATAGGAGATATATAGATAGATAATAGATAGGAGATAGATAGATAGGAGATAGATAGATAGATAGATAGATAGATAGATAGATAGGAGATAGATAGGAGATAGATAGATAGATAGATAATAGATAGGAGATAGATAGATAGATAGATATATAGATAGATAGATAGATAGATAGATAGGAGATAGATGGATAGATAGATAGATAGATAGATAGATAGATAGATAGGAGATAGATAGATAGATAGATAGATAGATAGATAGGTAGATAGGAGATAGACCGATCGATCAGTGGCGTAGCCACCAGGGTCGCAGCGGTCACCGCTGCGACCCGGCCCATCACGTTAATCACTCTTGTGACCGCAAGCATTATTAAGAGCTGGCTTGTCCGGGCCCCCAGCTGATGCGCAGATGCCGGGGGTGTCCCGTCCTATCCCCGTCAGTGCCGCGCATCAGTGAGCTCCCTGTGCAGCCTGGGGCCCTGATTTTCGGCACAGGAAGTGCACGTCAAAGACGCTTCCTGTGCGGGAAGTCCCAGCCCCGGCGCATAGGAAGTTCACTGATGTTCATCAGCTGGGGGCCCGGACGAGCCTGAAGAAGGAGAGGATCGACGGGGGAGCGTGTTGTTAGGTGAGTTTGTGTGTGTGTTTTTTTTTTTTTTTATTCTGCTTGCGGAAGAGGGGGGCATTTATAAGGGATGGGGGAAGGGGGGCCATCTATAAGGGATGGGGGATGGGGAAGGGGGGCTATCTATAAGGGATGGGGGAAGAGGGGGGCATCATTGCCTCGGCAGGTTCGGACCATCCCTAGTCTTATTCAGTAGCAGCGGTGGGGTTAGTCATTGTGTGCTGGTATTAGTCGGTATGTGGCGGTGTTAGTCAGTATGTGGTGGTAATATTTGTTACTTGTTATCTGGTACTGTGTTTTATTGGTCTTAGTAGACTGGATTTGGTCAGTAACAATATGGTGGTGGTGGTAGTGGTTGTGGTGTGGCGGTAATATTTGTGGCGGTAATTTCCCCCTTGTATACTGGTATTATTGGCAATATTGGTCTCAGTTTACAGGATTTGGTCAGTAACAGTATGGCGGATTATATGTGGTGATAATATTTTTTCTTTCTATATGCTGGTGTTATTGGTAATATCTGTCTTGCGGTGCAAATCTCTCTCTCTCTCTCTCTCTCTCTCTCTCTCTCTCTCTCTCTCTCTATATATATATATATATATATATATATACTCTTGCACCAGGGCCCAGGAGACATTAGCTGCTCTCTCTAATCTCTAGATATACTGTATAGATAATAGATAGATAGATGATAGATAGAATAGATAAGAAAGAAAGAAAGAAAGAAAGAAAGAAAAAGAAAGAAAGAAAGAAATCATTCCCTGTCTGTGACCCTCTAATCCCCCCACTGCCCCCCTGTGTAGGATGCCGGGTAGGTGATGATTTGTACACGGACGCTGCGGCCTGGAGGCTTCGGGGACGGATCTGATCCCACTGACTGGCCGGGATTTCTATAGATGTGTTGTGGCTGAGGAATTATTGTAGCTCATGGATGAATGTGACAGAAAATCTATGGTGCTCTCTCCTTTGGTAACCTCAGTCCTCAGGTGACAGATTCCTCCGCTCTGCCTCCGTCATGGCAGGAGCTCAGGGGACTGCAAAGTTTTCTCAAGGACTAAATCATTTAGTAACTTCCATGGCAGATATTGGGTGTTGATGGCCGCCGTGTCTCGGAGGGATCCATGGAATATTCCGAGATGTGTTAATGTGATTCTTCATTGCACCCTCGTCTATGGATTCCTGTGCATGGCAGCTGTGTGGATGAGAGGGGCAGGAAAAGGTGATGTTAAATTAGGAAGGTAATAGAAATTTCCATATGAGAACTAATAGAACATCATAGGAGACTTCATAGATTGTAACAGTAATCCCTGGTCTCAGGAGACATATAGCCCTGATCCTCCTGGTCCATGTGTGTGTGGTCCGAACTACTAGTCAGTCAGTATTACCTCATCTAGTTGCTTCCTTCTATTCCTGGAATCCTTTATTGGGCATTTTAGGGGTATAAGTCCCCATGGATTCTTATTGTCCTCTTAGTTGGCGGCAGATGGAGACATGTAGGGCCGGTATTGAGGTCAGGTATAGGGGCTCTATAAGGTGTATAACAGTCTATGGTGTCTTATGCTCCTCGTAGCTGGTAGCAGCTGGTATCCATCTATCTATCTATCATTTATCAATTATCTATTTTCTCTATCTATCTATCTATCTATCTATCTCCTATCTATCTATCTATCTATCTCCTATCTATCTATCTATCTATCTATCTATCTATCTATCTATCTATCATTTATCTATCTATCTATCTATCTATCTATCATTTATCTATCTATCTATCTATCTATCTATCTATCTCCTATCTATCTATCTATCTATCTATCTATCTATCTATCTATCTATCTATCTATCTATCGATCTATCTATCTATCTAACTATGAGAAAATAAATATAAGGCTGGACGGAGCTGTGCTGGCTTCAAGTCAAATAGCTTCAAGCTGGTGGGTGCATGTCCCAACGGTAGTCGACCCCCGACTCAACTTTATATCTAAATACAGGCGAGAGGACAGCACTTCAATAGTGTTTAACAAGTGAAGATTTATTCACCCATACACGTACAGCGACGTTTCGACTCAAACATGACTCTTTCTCGAGCCGATAAAGAGCTTGAGAAAGAGTCATGTTTGAGTCGAAACGTCGCTGTACGTGTATGGGTGAATAAATCTTCACTTGTTAAACACTATTGAAGTGCTGTCCTCTCGCATCTATCTATCTATCTGTCTATCTCCTATCTATCTATCTATCTATCTATCTATCTATCTTCTATCTATCTATCTATTTATCTATCTATCTATCTATCTATCTCCTATCTATCTATCTATCTATCTATCTATCTCCTATCTATCTGTCTATCTTCTATCTATCTATCTATCTATCTATCTATCTATCTATCTATCTATCTCCTATCTATCTATCTATCTATCTATCTATCTCCTATCTATCTATTTATCTATCTTCTATCTATCTATCTATCTATCTATCTATCTATCTCCTATCTATCTGTCTATCTTCTATCTATCTATCTATCTATCTATCTATCTATCTATCTATCTCCTATCTATCTATCTATCTATCTATCTATCTATCTCTCTATCTCTCTCTCTATCTATCTATCTATCTATCTATCTATCTATCTATCTATCTATCTCTCTATCTATCTCCTATCTATCTATCTATCTATCTATCTATCTATCTATCTATCTATCTCCTATCTATCTATCTATCTATCTATCTATCTATCTATCTATCTATCATTCCAGTGTCTCTGTGTTTTCTCTTCCTCTCTCTGTTACTGGTCAAAATGGGTTAACGGGGAGCGAGTGTCTGAATGGTTGTGCATTATATTCCGATCACATGAGCGCTGTGTGCTGGAGTGAAGGGCATTGGAGTGACAAGGCTGGAATGAATGTTTATCTCGGGCTGACAATGCATTACCATTTTGCAGGAGGAAGCAGCAAACAGTGTCACAGAGCAATAACAATTTGGGAGGACCTCCGGTGAACTGTGGGTGCTGCTGTGGCTGTTTATCTAAAGCATAGTGCATATTGGCTATTATTATGGGGCCTACTTAAGACCTAGCAACAAGAAGAATAATGATAGAATCTTCCGGAAAATAGTGACGGAAAGCCATTGACGGTATTATGCTTCTGCTCCTGCTCTTATGTCTACCTGCTCCATTTTTATGCCTGAAAATATATCAAAGACTCGACACGGCCAAGGATTTCCGGAGATAGAAGATGCGCCCTTGTAATCAAATAGCACACTCTTTTGTTCTAGATGTCTGGCTGAGTTTTTTTTTTTCTAAGTTGCTGACGTTATACAAGCTTAGCAGGAGCAACACAGGAACATGTATACAAATATGTACCATCTAAGATACTATAGAAAGGAATACAGAGCAAATGTGGGGGGGGGGGGGGCTCCTGCACAAAATAAGGAGAAGCAAGTAGATTTGGGGGATCATTCCTATTTCCGTTGAGAATAATGAGTCTCTACGAATCTATTGTGATATCATCCATCTCCGGTAGGGAAGGAGTTGACTGTCATAAGACTTGTTGTACTATTTAAGCATAGGTTGGTTTGATATACTATACTCTAGGGTGCTGCATCCCACTAAGTGTGGGTGGGTTTTAGATAATCTGTGGTGGTGCCAATTTGTATGACTTTTATATCTTTTATAGAGGTCTTTTAAGCATGGGTGGGTTCTAAATCTTCCGGAGTACTGTAGTTCCTCCTTTTAGGAGTGGATGGGCATTATATCCTCTGGGGTGGTGCCCCCTTTTAAGCTTGAGTGGGTAATAGATCTCCTTGGAGGTTTTATCTTCTGAGGTGATGCCTTCTTCTAAGTGTGGATCAGTGATGAGCGAATAGTGAGATATTCGTGCGAATATCCCGCGAATATATTCGAATATTCGATCGAATATTCGATCCCATTAAAGTCTATGGGAACAAGTATTCGATTAGTGAAAAACATCTATTTGACCATTTGGAGGGTGAAACCGGAAGCAGGGGGATTTGAACGCTTATCGAATATTTAGCGAATATTCGCGGGATATTCGTACGAATATCGAATATTCGAATATCTCACTATTCGATCGAATATCTATTCGATCGAACAGTATTCGCTCATCACTAGTGTGGATGGCCATGATATCCTCTAGGGTGGTACCACCTTGTAAACATAAGTAGGTAATAGATCTATTGATGTAGTACCTTCTTGAAAGAGGTGGCAGTTTCTTGGAAGAGTTGGCACCATTCATGTCACTTATGAATGTGTCTTCTTGTAAGCATGGGTGAGTGTTATATCTTCTGGGATGGTCCCTCCTAAAAGGAGTGCATGGATGTTATAAATTCTGGGGTGGTGCATTCCTTAGTTCTTTCTTTTAGGGCTATGTTCACACGTCGCATCAGACCGGCTGTTCCGTGACCCCGGCTGGGTCACAGAACGGCCGGTCTGTGCCCGGATCATCCGCGCGGCCGCATCAGAGCTTCCCATAGCCCAAAGTGAGGCAAGCGGACGGAGCCGCTTGCTTCACTGTGTGAACTGACATGTCAGTTTTTTCCGGCGCCACATGGGATCCCGGCCGGAGCGCATACGATGTGTGTATGCTCCGGCCAGGATCCCATTGCACATAAGGCTATGTTCAACTCCTCAAAACTATGGCTGTAGTTCTGCGGCGAGAACTACGGCCGTAGTTTTACGTAGTGTGAACATAGCCCAAGAGTGGATGGTCATTTTATCTTCTAGGGCACAGCCACCTTGTAAGCATAAGTAGGTAATTAATGCATTGAGGTAGTACCTCCTTGGAAGAGTATCATATCTTCCGGGGTGGTACATTCTTGGAAAAAAAACTGGTGTAGGGTATTCTTGTAAGGGTGGGACATATATCTTAAGTGGTGGTAAATCCTTGCAATAGTTGACACCATTCTTGTGTCACCATTCATCTTCTGTGGTGGCCCCATCTTGAAAGAGAGCTTGGGTGTTAAATCTTGGGGGGGGGGGGGGTAATATATTCTTGGAAGCAGAACTGATTTAGTGCATTCGTGTAAAGGGTAGGTGTTACATCTTCAGTGGTGGTGCCTTCTCATAGGAATAGACAAGTTTCATGTCATCTGTGGATGTGCCTTCTTCTAAACATGGGCAAGTGTTATATCTTCTGGGGTGGACCCTCCTAAAAGAGTTGCATGGATGTTATATATTCTGGGGTGGTACATTCTTGGAAAAAGAACTGGTGTAGTGCAATATTATGAGGGGTAGTGTTTGATCTTTGGGGATGGTGTCTCCTCAAGAGTTGAGTTTCATATAATCTGCACATGTGGCTTCAGTGAATGTTATATCTTCTGGGATGGTGCCTGCTTGAACTTTTATATGACCAAATACATATATCTTTTTGTGGTGAATCTGTAAATTTGTTTTATACATTTCTTGGGTTAGTAACTTCGTATAAGAGTAGAAAGATGATATATTGTCTGGATTAATTGGTTTTATATCTTCTGGTTCGGTGCTTGGGCTTCTTTTAAGGGTTGGTGTTAGGTCATCCAGAAGTACCTCCATAATAATATCATGGCTGTTTTTTTTTTTTTTTTATGATCCTGGGTGATGTTTCCTTGTAAAATTGGATTATTGTTTAGGTGTAATGCCTACCTGTAAGGGTAGATGAGTGTTATCTGTGGAATTACCCCCTTGGGTAGGGTGGTACTTCCTTGTATAAGCAGAAGGGCATAATGTCCGTTTTGGTAACACCTCTTTGCCAAATCTTTGGGAAGGTTTTAATCCTTCTACGGTGGTGCCTTCTCGTACCTGTAGGTAAGTGTTATATCTAGTAAAGAGGTGCCTCCTCAGAGTTGTGCTGTATCCTCAGGGTTGGTACATCCTTACATAAATAGCCAGATTCATATCTTCTAGGATAACAGTACTTATAGATGAGACATACCTGTAAACCAAGCTTGAATTGGTGGTTAAGGGTTGAGGTTCGTCACAACAGCTACAGAGAAAGAGTCCTTGCTTGATATCTTTTAGGACAACCAAAGAATTGGACAGAGCTTTAAGTTTTGAGTATATTTTCATACATTTCAGGCGTCATTGGCATTGTATTTTCTTCAAGACACAGCATGCGTTGAATATGGTGGATTTTTCCTTCATTTTTCCATGATTTCTTTATAGAGCTTAAAAAGAAAACAAAACATAATTTTACAAGCTAAAAAACACCAACATGCCTAACTAAATATGCTTGGGATTCCAGGCATTTTTTTGGTGTCAAGTGGATGTGAAGACACTCTTAAGAATATGCCGCAGAAGGTCAGGGCATAACATCTGTATGAAGTATTATTAGTGTTTCGGAATAAATTGCTGGAAGGCTGATGTGGCCATTTATAATGCAATAAAGCAGTAATTATATTATTTCTAGAAGTGTTGGATGGTGGGGGGTGGGGGTGAGGGGTGGCGATGGTTAATCAGAGCTTAGTAGCTGAGTAAACAAAAATCTGATACTTGTGTCATGAGAATACTAAGGTTTATTACCATCTACATAGGTTAGTGTGAACTGGAAACCATATAGGACCCAACACTGATGTATTACTAAGTACACAACATTTATTATAATGATAAAGGAGTCATAGTACTTGATGCTGGTGCAAATGATACACAAGTGCATAAGTGGTAATAGTGAGCTTCAGAGGCAACTAAAGACAAGGTTATCAATTATAGAATTCAATCCTGGACCATTTAACATGAGAAAATCTCCCAAGAGTTATTTCATGAGATTTTTTTTTATTGTGAATTTGCCCTACACTTGCTGGGAAAGATGCAGAGCGCCCCTACCAACAGGTGTAAGGAGTTAAGTAGCAATGTTGCATTTCCATGCAAGCATTGCTTTTTACTGTGGAGGAGTAGGGAGGCCTTTCAAAATGACAGGAGTCCCTGCTCTATACTTTTTTTTTTCTCCAAACAGAATTTTTATTGAGAAGGTCAGTCAAGTATAAAGCATGTAACAAATAGGAACACGCAGGTCCCAGTCAAGATATAAATTCAGAAAAAACATTGAAGGTCACCTCATTTTAATGTTTTATGCTATAGTGAGGTATTATTACAAATACTTTAAATTCCTGGAGACCTAGTATGCTCCAATTATTATAGGCTGAGATGACCATAAGAAATAAAACTATAAAGTATAACTAAAAACAGATGAAAATTGGCAACAAGGAAGGAAGGTACCACAGATCACTGCAGTTCTTATTGCATTAAAATGGCTTCATAGAATACAAAAGGTAAGGAATTACTAGCAGGCTCTCAATACAATATGACATATAGTCTAAGTAGGTGGGGAAGTTAGCAAGTATTTTTTGTAGAAAGCTTTCCAGGGTTCCCATATACTGATGAATTTTTCGTGAGTACCCGACTCCCAGCTACATAACTACTCGAGTCACGATATCTGCTGCACCTTCTCGATCCATTCATTAATAGTGGGCGGAGTTTCATCCCTCCAGTGAATGGGAATGAGGAGCTTTGCTGCAGTTAGTAATAGGGTTGGTAAGTGGTTTTTGGCTGGTGAAAATGTAGGGCTAGGGACCCAGAGGAGAATAAGTAGAGGGTCTAAAGGAACATTACTGCCACATATCAAAGATATATGTTGAATAATTGCTTCCCAAAAATATTTTAGCTTTGGGCAGGTAAGCCAGATATGGGAAAGTGTACCTGAGCATGAATTGCATTTCCAGCCGGAGTCCTATGTTGGGATCCTTAGGAAACTGAGTAGGACACAATACTTGCAAGAGTAGTACGTAACACAGCAAAGGGTATGGCTGCTTATTGTAGAAGAGCAGACGCCTGTCAACATGGCAGGAGCCCCTGCTCATTAGTTTCTTTGGTGTCCTATATCAGTCTGCCAAAGAAACTACATAAAAAACAAGATGCATATACTGTACTTCTAAGAGCAATAACATAGGGTAAGACTGATTATTGTACAGGACCAGGGACTCCTGTCGTTTTGACAGGAGCCCCATCTTCTTTACTTGCAGGGTAGTATTAAAATAATCATTAGGTTCTTACCCTTATTTTTGCCAAGGCCCAGACCAAGGTTTGTCTCTATGGCCCCTAAGTGGTCACTAGAATTGTACAGTGAGTTGCCGGCCCAGGCCTGGCCAAGGGCAACAAATAATAATTTTTACACTACATAGGTTATGGCAGTGTATCCAGGCATGCAACTAGACCCCCCCCCCCCAGAAAAAAAACTGCCAAAAAAATCAAATTTGAACTAATCTGAATTTTTATAAAAAAAAAAAAAAAAAGTGGAATGGATCTATTTTGTTCTGAATAGACCCAAAGATGGTCATCTGGAAATTTGGAGCACTGTAATACTTTGCAATTTGATCTCTGACATCAACACAAAAAAAATTTATATATAAAAAAAAAAAAAAAACAACATTTTTTTTTTCAAATGGAATTTATCATGTTACATAAATGATTTGATCTCTTAGCACCATGTTATAGGGCATAAGGAGCTAAGAGGATGTGAAAAAGATTCGGTATATCTTGTTCTCCTATTCTGGGCTTAGGAGTCAAGTGGGCAGCCCTAATAACACTGCTTACTGGTCTCTTAAGCATTAAAAAAGCAAATGTTTTGACCAATAAATTACTAATTCTGCGGATTCTTTTCCCCACAAAACCATATATCAATCTGCTCAGCTCATCTTGCTCTATAACATAATGCAGATACATTTCAATACCAACAGGTCCCTTTAAGCATGAAATCTCTGATTCTGAATATTAGAATTAAGCTAGGCATGGCGGCTCCATATGTAAAAACTCATTGTCCTTTGTAGTCACGGAGCTGGTAAATATCATACAATTGACTCCAAATGGCATAATTCATCATGAAAATCCTTCAGAATATAGAGAAAACGTTAGATGGGAGTGTAGTCAACCATGAGCAGATAATATTCTCTCATATCCCAGTCTCCAAGTGAAGCATAAATAACATATGTTAAGTTAATAAGTCTTATAAATAACAGATAATACACAAGAAATACATAAACCGCAGGCATAGGGGGGAGATAACATATCTCTATATAAGGGTCGGGCTTGGCATACATTAGCCTTGATTAATTGTATCAGATCTGAGATTGTATAGAGATTATACTCGGTGTAAATTATTAAAGCATATAAATTATACAGAAGAACAATCATGGCGGCTTCTCTCAGAGGACGGAGAGATTGATGCACAGAGATAAGCACGCTCAATGAAAATAGTTGGGTCCTTAAGTCCTTACCCCACTAAAAACCAGAAAAATACCTTGTTTTTTTATAGTCAGTTAGAAATGAGCGAAGAAGCAGGAAATTCGTTTTTGCGAGCTTTGCGAAATTTGGGTCAAGTTTGTTAATATTCGTGAATCGAATCTTAGCGAATTTCAATAAAACAGCCAAACTGTAGCAGCTACAGTATTGAGACTATTACAGAAGGATGACTATGTTAACGCATGTTTTTGTGAAAGTGTTAAAAATTAGAATATCAAAATTAAAAAAAAATGTCAATCAGCCAGTCACTCATCCAATCTAATGAAACCCAACTTGTATAACACAGTAAGAGTGGAGTGTGAGCACCGATTATGTACTTGGTAAACTGGACACTTTGTTGGCAGCTCTAAGAAAAAATCCCCAACAATCCTCCCTCCTATCCTATCCTCTCCTCTCTGTCCCTATATTGCTCTGTTAGTCTCTCCCTGCTCTGCTCTAACTGCCTGCTGCTGTCCTTCTTTCTCCTCCACGCACAGCCGACCGGCCATCTCCGTTACCTCCGCCTTATATAGAGGGTGAGGTGCTGACATCACAGAGGGGCCTGCAGCTGATTGGATGGGAGCTAGGGATTATGGTTGATCCCTTTCTCCCACCCAAGTTACACTACAAACAGCGTGAGAAGCCGCCATATATATATATATTTTTTTTTTTGCAAATTTCTTAACAAATTGGCAGGAATTCTCTTCACAGAATGAAGAGAACTGAAGGCCCGATTCACGGCAAATTTTAATTCGCCATATTCACTTCACTAATTTCTATAGTCAATTTAAAAAGAAGCTGAGATATTGGGAGCTATTTGCAGTGTCTTCAAATTCTCGAGCTGCTTTAGCTTTCTCTGGGCTATTTGCGATGCAAACCAAAATGACCTAGGCAGGCTTGGTTTAGCTTCATATGAAGCAGAACAATCGGCTTGCTCCACGGAGGAAATGGAGACTGCCTAAGGACCGCCTAAAAAACATAGATACAGCTCAAGGTTCTTGGGCTATCTCCACCTTCTCCTCAGAGCGGAAAGATCAAAATTCAGAAGCCGATTATTTAGCGTCAGTTGAAGCTAAGCAAACCCCGATTAGCTCATCTTTAGTCCCAAATGGATTTTTCTTTCTTGATGGAGCCACTTTAGTGTTTATTAGTTCCTTTTTGTCCATATTTTGTTTGGAAAAAACAACTGATTCTATTATTTTGATAACTACGTAATATAATTTGTGTCCATTTTTTTATTTTATTTATTATTTTTCTTTTTCAATAACCTTTAATCCGTGTCTCCAGTACTTATGAGGATTATTTTAAGACTCTTTTTAAAATGGCCACTGTCGCTTTAAAAAAAAAAGTTTGGCATGTTGTAGGGGCCTGTCAAAAGTTTTCAACGGTCTGGTCTGAATGGTCAGACCCAAGAATAAGCCAGGAGAAGTGCGTGTTCTGCATGTTCTTTCCCAGCTCTGTGGCATATAATTCAGTCTTTGGAACCATCTTGGTCTCATGCACAGAGAGGTAGGGGAGTAAATGACTAAGCATGGCTCGTTCTAGCAATTGGTTGGGGTATAGACATCCAGACTGTGACCTTTTAAAATGTCCGATGCTGTAGTGTGCTGCCACTATGCACCGTTGTGATCCTAACCCTGACTGATCTAATATTGCATAAAGGTTATCACAATAGGTAGGGGATAACTAGCTTATCCGATCCAGAATGGGTGACCCAATTCAATTGTTTCTGCCAGCTCCCATAGAGAGCCAACAGAGTGCAGCTCCTTTCTTATGGGAGATTGGGGTCCCTATTCTTGAAATTAAAAGGTTGGGCTTGTTAACTTCTCAAGATGGGAATGTTCCTTTAAGTTAAAGTCAATTTTAATACTAGACCAGTGCACAAAAAAAAAAATTTAAATGTGAGTAAATAACCCTAAAAACTGATAGTCGATATATCAACAGGAGCCATATCTTCCATTAGTATTCGCTTTAGATAGAAATAAACTTCATCTCCCAGTGATGTTACTGGGAATTAGTTCAGGTCAGTGGAAGGATTAACCTTCTCCTGTTCTACTGAAGACATCCAGTCTATAAGATGACAGTGTGAGATGAGAACAGTCAGATAACTCCTAAAATGGTTATTTAAGTAACTTCTCTTCCAGTTGATCTTCTCTCCACCAGTGAGCCACCGATATGCCCAAAAATCTAAATTCTTGTGTACTTTAATTTTAAAAAATTGCCAAAAATGATTTTCCAAATTTTCAGCTCTGAAAAGTAATCCTATAGAAATAACATCTCACTGTGATAATCCAGTCTTACAGTGACACAATATGTTAGGTCGGTGTAATCCAAGATAGGAAGTTGTGATTTATGATATAAACCAACAACATTTACTATATGTTTTTGACCATTGCTGTTTTTTATTTACTACTGTCTATGCCCAACAACCGAAGCACACAAAAATGCAGATCAGTGATTAAGGACCTTTCCTTTGGAAAGTCCATTGTTATATTTTACCCAGGAATCTCCTTAAAAAAGGGATATGTCAAAAATTTTAATTTGCCGGAGTCGAGGTGTTGAGACCACCACCACCAATGCTCACTGCATGAGTTCCATAGATTTGCTAGAGTCATGCAGTAAGCAGGGAGACAAGGAGAGAAGGCCTTGGTAACGTATTTCTACTGGCTCTATCTAGCGATCGGTGGGGGTCTCACAACTTTTTGATATGTCTCATAGAGACTAGAGATGACCAAGCATGCTCTAACAACTATAGTATTCGCTCAAGTATCGAACTACTCGAAAGTACTCAAAACTCGAGCTAGTACTGCTTGCTGCTCAGGCATTTGGTAGCAAAAAGTTTGATGAAAAGCTGCTGAGCATAATGCATTTCCACAGCCTTAAAGTGTACATGTCACAATCAACCCTTCCGAATAAACGTCAAGATCTTCTGCTAATCCAATGATGCATTATTGTCTAACTGTGTCTCCGGACCAATCTCACCACTGATCTGAAAGGGCTTGACATGACAGGTACACATTGAACCGTATTGGGGGGGGGGGGGGAGCACTGAAAGAAAGCTTACCACTCTGGTCTTCTATATGTCTTCCCTATCGCCAAGGTAGGACTGAGGCAGGACACCACTGCAGCCACTAATTGGCTGATAATTGGCAATAGTGAGGACAGACAGATAGAAAACCCTCATCTACAGTGCACTGTCTGGCTCCCAGGGGGTTAAGTTAACCTCCTGGGGGTCAGACTGTCACTTGCAGACTTTATAAACCCATTTTAAAAACCCATTATAAACCCATTGTTTATAATGGGGCTCATCACTTGAGTCAAGCACTCGATTAACGAGTAACTCAACTCAAAGTAACTCAACTCAAAGTAACGAGCATTCAAGTACTTTGGTGTTTGCTCCTAGATAGAGACAAATGTTTTAAGTGACAGTGACTCTTAAAACGCAGGTGTGTTTTTCTTTTTAGCTCAATATACCCCGAGATGATTGATGGTAGATAACCCACTTTGAAAATAAAGTTTGATTTATTGATATTCCGTTATGGGTTGTTTATGCGGTATATGATAACAGGCGCTCTCTCAGTGGTTGCAGCCTGTGGAGAGGTTAGCTAATCTCAAATAATATGTTTTTTTGGAACTAGAAGAACTTTAGGTCAAACGATGTTAACGTTTTCATACAGTTTTGCACTGGTAAGACTAGTAAGTCTTAGTAATACTTTTTACTTTCGAAGGTGAACATATTAAATATAAAACATAAGATAAGTCTATAGTTAGAGTATTTACCCGCTGTATGTCATTGATATTCTCCAGTCTCCATACACCTGTGACGGCCATTTCTTTGACTAAAGAAATACGTCTTGATCATACCTGATGTTGATTGGGATGGCAGCTACTGGTAAAGGTAGAGGAGATGAAAAGCTCATCGCCTTCTAGACATTAAAGAGAAATCCAGATCCTAATAGGAGATGAGGTTTCTCTTTCGAGTCAGCGGCATTAACCTAATTGAAAGATACATAGACGGCAAAGTTCAGAGATAGAATTTGGTGAAAACTTTGCTTACATCCTTGGCACAACTAGGGAGATTAAAAGAATATGAAGTAACCCATAAAATACAATGATTTTTATCTGGATATGAGCCTTGTGCTGTGCACACTGTGGCCAGGGTCTTTAGTCCCATCATGGTCTTTTGGCCATTTAGGTTCCGCTCCCTTTCAGCTCCCAACAAGCCTCTGGTACAGTCCAAGCATGGTCCTGACTCCATGCAGTATCATCTATTTTAGGCTCCTTCCAGGTTGCAAATGGCTCGCAATGATGTGTCCCGTTAGCCTAGAATTATCGTTAGATTGAGGTGAGGAAAATCTTGCTAAGTCTCTCAAATTGTGTCTCAATATTGTATATTTATTGCTAAGCAGTGTTAAATAGCATATATAACGTATAATGGAAGTGCAAGGATTAAAATTGTGGTTTGTTTTCCACACCTAGTGCTCACATGTTAAGGGGGGGGGGGGGGGGTAAAAATTCTGGTCACATGACACTCCTACAGGCAGCTTCAATGCGAATCGCAACCTTTTTCCAGGTACCAATCCCTGCAAAGCTTCCCAGAGTGATTGAACTTTCTAGTTAGTTCCAGCTTGATCAGAGGAGTGAGAGTACCTATTTATGTCTGCTCTAGTTTTATAGGCCTAGAGAAGTTTACATTTCATTGTAACCTGCTAGAAGCTAAAGACTTATACACCACAGTATTACCCTACAACCGATTCCGGTTGCTACCCTACGTAAGTAAAGATCTGGGTCACGTACATAGGGAATTGCAGCATCATCTGGTTTTGCCCAAGACTGCCTACAGACCATACTAAGAGGAAGGTTCTAAAAGTACCTGTTCCTAATAAAGACAATAAAAAATGGCAACATCAGGAGAGGTATCAATTTTTCAAATATTTCAACACCCAACTCTTACATAACTTCTAAGTTAGTGCTCAGTGTCTTAGACGTAACCCCATTTTTTGGCTTACCCCTTTTATATAGGACTAAGCCACCACCTAACTATGAGTAAAATTCTGTAGGACACTATACCACAATTTGGGATCCACTACAGCCGAGTCTAGTCTGATCGAACTACATATCAACATCTCTACTAGGTTAAACTAAGCTACATACACTGCTACCAGCAACACTTAAAGGGGTTATCTAGTGCTGCAAAAACATAGCCACTTTTGCCCCACTCTTGTCTCCAGTTAAGGTGTGGTTCGCAGATAAGCTCCATTTACTTTATTGGAACTAAGTTTCAAACCCCACCTAGTCTGGAGACAAGAGTGGTGCAAAAGTGGCCATGTTTTTGTAGCACTGGATAACCCCTTTAAGTGCTCCAAAGTATCTAGAGACTGTAGTTCAGTAAAACTGCTCAAAGAGCATCTGCTAAAGAAAACTGTGACCAAATCTTTACTGTCCTTAATCTTAACTCTCGGGAGTGACAGCCCGCTCAGCCAGGCACCGGTTGTTGTGTTGACCATTCTCAGTCAAGCGGGCTTTTCTCTATTTCCTAGCGGGCATAACACTTACTTGCAGAAAGGGATGTGGAATATCTACCAGAGGCTAAAAAGTGATGAGTGGCAGATTATAGCATACAAGTATGGGAGCGGCACAGGGCACATAGTGGAACATTACTTTGTAATATCTATGCCTTTGCCGGTATAACCGGTTAAGTTCTACTGCTACGTAGCTGAAGCTTCTCTTATCCGCCCCTGTGGCGGTCCTGTCATTATTTACCCACACTGTCTGTTTATTCTATTTTTCTGAATGTCAACACTGAAACCAAGTCAGCTATAAATGACAGAGCACTATGGGAAGAAAGAAGAACAAACCGGCCAATTATCTGCTCCACAGTTTCTAACAAAATTCCATAAAATGACTGTAAATTATATCTTCAGTACTCAAAGCAGAAAATTGCCACATACAATGCCTTCAGAGAGGATCTGTGCACATATCTTGTTTTGTAATTAGAGAGTTTGGATTTCTGAAGCCGACAACGGTTGCGACATGTACCATTGTGCATTGACGCTCGTGTCTGTGCCGATCGACTCTAGAAAGAAAGACTGCTGAGAGCTAATACAAGTTTGCCCATTTTACTTATTGATAGTTCATGCTCTGAACAGAGGTAATGTACATTTGTTCAAAAGGATTGCAGGTTTTGTTTGTTTCTTTTTTTTCGGTAAGAGTTATTATAAACTTCAAGTATACAGCGGGGGGAAAAAAGAGAACAAAAAGAAAAACTGTGCAAATTCATGTAACAATGTAGAGTTTGTGACTCTTGTGTTGATTCTCGTCAGGAGGACAGGAGAGTCAGAGAGTGAACAGGAGGGTCAGCGGTCAGACAGGAGAGTCAGCAGGTTGACAGGGGGGTTAGCGGTTGGACAGGAGAGTCAGCAGGAGGACAGGAGAGTCAGGGAATGGACAGGAGAGTCAGGGAATGGACAGGAGGGTCAGCAGGAGGACAGGAGAGTCAGGGAATGGACAGGAGGGTCAGCAGGTGGACAGGAGGTCAGCAGATGAACAGGACGGTCAGCGGTTGGCCAGGAGAGTCAGCAGGTAGAGAGGAGGGTCAGCGGATGGACAGGAGAGTCAACAGTGGAAAGGAGGGTGAGCAGGTAGACAGGAGGATCAGCAGAAGGACAGGAGCAGTGGCGTAGCTATAGTGGTCGCCAGGGTCGCCATGGCGACCGGGCCCGACGCCAGTGGGGGCCCGCCGACTCCCCCTCCCCACCCCCTGTCACTCACAGTTCTCCCCAATCAGCTGCGATAATAACAGGCGGGTTTTGAGAACAGCATTAATCAGGCTGCATGTTAAAAAACTCACAGGCAGTGCAGCGGACACCCTCCCTCCCAGGCCCCCTGCTTTCTAAAGCAGATGCTGAGGGCCCTGACAGACTCTTCCACTGACTGTGCAGCAGCAGGAGGCCCCGGCCGACCCTGTTACATGCTCCAGGAGGAGGAACAGGAACGATCTGCTGCTGCATATCTCATGCTGATCGGTGGGGAGAGGACAGGATACAGCATACAGGGGGTTACAGAGCAGTCCTGTCCCCTGCAGAAGAAGCTCCTCCCACACAGTACCTAGAAAATACAGGAGAGGAGGACTATGTAAGTGCTTCAGTGTAAAGAACTGTGTGTGTCTGTATAAGTATATATATGTGGCTGTGTGTGTGTGTCTGTATGAGTATATATATGTGGCTGTGTGTGTGTGTCTGTATGAGTATATATATATATATATATATGTGGCTGTGTGTGTCTGTGTCTGTATGAGTATATATATATATGTGGCTGTGTGTGTGTGTCTGTATGAGTATATATATGTGGCTGTGTGTGTGTGTCTGTATGAGTATATATATGTGGCTGTGTGTGTGTCTGTATGAGTATATATATATATATATATATATATATGTGGCTGTGTGTGTGTGTGTCTGTATGAGTATATATATGTGGCTGTGTGTGTCTGTATGAGTATATATATATATATATATATATATATATATATATATATATATATATGTGGCTGTGTGTGTGTGTGTGTGTGTCTGTATGAGTATATATATATATATATGTGGCTGTGTGTGTCTGTATGAGTATATATATATATATATATATATATATATATATATATATATATATGTGGCTGTGTGTGTGTATGAGTATATATATGTGGCTGTGTGTGTCTGTATGAGTATATATATATATGTGGCTGTGTGTGTGTGTCTGTATGAGTATATATATATATATATATATATATATATATGTGGCTGTGTGTGTGTGTGTCTGTATGAGTATATATATGTGGCTGTGTGTGTGTCTGTATGAGTATATATATGTGGCTGTGTGTGTGTGTCTGTATAAGTATATATATGTGGCTGTGTGTGTGTGTGTCTGTATGAGTATATATATATATATATATATATATATATATATATATATGTGGCTGTGTGTGTGTGTCTGTATGAGTATATATATGTGGCTGTGTGTGTGTCTGTATGAGTATATATATATATATATATATATATATATATATATATGTGGCTGTGTGTGTGTGTGTGTCTGTATGAGTATATATATATATATGTGGCTGTGTGTGTCTGTATGAGTATATATATATATATATATATATATATATGTGGCTGTGTGTGTATGAGTATATATATATGTGGCTGTGTGTGTCTGTATGAGTGTATATATATATATATATGTGGCTGTGTGTGTGTGTCTATATGAGTATATATATGTGGCTGTGTGTGTGTCTGTATGAGTATATATATATATATATATATATATATATATGTATGTGGCTGTGTGTGTGTGTCTGTATGAGTATATATATATATATATATATATATATATATGTATGTGGCTGTGTGTGTGTGTCTGTATGAGTATATATATATATATATATATATATATATGTGGCTGTGTGTGTCTGTATGAGTATATATATATATATATATGTGGCTGTGTGTGTGTCTGTATGAGTATATATATATATATATATATATATATATATATATATATATATATGTGTGGCTGTGTGTGTGTATGAGTATATATATATATATATGTGGCTGTGTGTGTGTCTGTATGAGTATATATATATATGTGGCTGTGTGTGTGTCTGTATGAGTATATATATGTGGCTGTGTGTGTGTCTGTATGAGTATATATATGTGGCTGTGTGTGGCTGTATGAGTATACATATATATATATATGTGGCTGTGTGTGTGTCTGTATGAGTATATATATGTGGCTGTGTGTGTGTGTGTCTGTATGAGTATATATATATATGTGGCTGTGTGTGTCTGTATGAGTATATATATATATATGTGGCTGTGTGTGTCTGTATGAGTATATATATATATATATATATATATATATATATATGTGGCTGTGTGTGTCTATATGAGTATATATATATATATATATAATGTGGCTGTGTGTGTGTGTCTCTCTCTCTGTCCCTGTATGAGTATTTATGAAGCTGACTGTATGTGTACATAAGACTGTATGTGCCTCTGTGTACAGTATGTATGCATGCATGCCCCCCCCCTGTATGGGTATGCCTGACTGTATGTGTACATAAGACTGTATGTAAGTGCCTGTTATACAGCGTCTGTGTGTCTCTGTATGCTTATATATGTGCTTGACTATATGTGCCTGTGTATATGTAATTGTATGTGTCTCTGTATATCTATGTCCGTATGTGTATATGGGACTGTATGTACGTACCTTTGCGTACAGCATGTATGTGTATTGGTATATATGTGACTGTATGTATGTGCTTGTGTGTATAGCATATGCGTCTCTAAATGGGTATATACGTGCCTGACCATATGTACTTATGTGACTGTATGTGTAAGACATAGTCACATAGAGACACACATATACAGTACATATACTCTGTACACACACACACACACACATATATATGCCTGATTGTCAATTCTTTGAGAGGACAATGGGACAGGCGAAATTTCAAGCAGTGTCTCTTGTGGGGACTCCGCTTGAAATTCTGCATCTTTTGCTCTGTGTGAACGGGCCCTAACAATATGATGATAATGAGCATAGATAGATAGATACATAGTCAGCCACATTGCTGATCAAGCCTTATGTTACTATGTGAGCCAAACCAACAAACTTCACTGCCTGACTGTGCCTCATCAGATGGCATAGGGGGGGCCCCAAGCTAAAATTTTGCACCAGGGCCCATCAGCCTTTAGCTACGCCCCTGGACAGGAGGGTCAGCAGGTGGACATGAGGAGGGGGCAGAAGGTAGGCATTAGCATCAGTGGTTGATAAGGAGGGGCAGCAGGTGGACAGGAGAGTCATTGGATGGATATCAGGGTCAGCAGATCCACAGAAGCGTCAGCGGGTGGAAACTGTACATTACATTGTATAAATGAGCCACAATACTCAAGAGTATTTTGACCCTTTTTTTTTTGACAAGCTAGTGGATAAGTGTTTAATCACAGATGGTCTGACCTTTGGGATTCCACGTGATCTTGAGGACAGGGTCCTGACTTTCTCTGCTGCATGAAGTGATGGGTTGGCAGGTGCTCCATACATTGTCCACAGTAGCCTTGGGTATCTTCACTACTCCCATAGACAATGTATGGAGCACCTGCATACCCATCATTTTATGCTGTTAGGAAAGGCAGGGCCCCCTCCTTGAGATAATACATTGTCCTGTACCCCCTGTGAATAGACATTTATTTCCTATTCTTTGGATAGAGGATATATTTTAGATAGTGTTGAGGAGATTTGCCAAACTTTTCAGGACCGCCTACATTCTCCCAACCAAATTGTTTAACATTTGACTGGTGGCTGGAGAAGTCGGAGGCCACCATAGATATTACTGGGATACATGAATACAGCCATAGACCATATCCAGGATTTCCTGTCAGCCCCAGGGCAGCATCTAACTTCTCCAGCTGCCAGGTCATAACTAGAAATTAATAAACCTCAATGCAAAATCAGTATCAGGATCCATTCTTCAGACACTAGGAATATGATGCATTTGCTCCCCCTTCTATAACTAAGACCGTGTAATGGTTGGAAATTATTATGGAGATTTGAGATCTTCTATAAAAGTTGAAATGTGGCTATGCTAAAGTTCACATGGCAGCCACTGGGTGTCCCATAGAGGCACATATACCATAAAAGACATGGCCGCATATCAACAGTTGCAGCATAAACAACTCCCAACTGAGAAAAACAACATTTTTTTTTTTGGCATCATTCATCTCAAGATTGGTCAAGCCAAGAGGACCTTTCCATAAGAGACTGCATGACTAGCTTCCAAGAAGTTAGTGTTATATAGTGGCTTATAAGACACAAGTGGCTTTGGATTCACAATGTGTAGTGGTAGTCTTGGGTACTCTACTGTACCTGAGCCATCAGATATCGATTGTATTATGGAGTTGTTCTACCCTTTAAACTATGGCACCTCCATGGGCATTCACAGCCAAAGAGCACCCCATGTGCCATCTCTCAGGCTGCATAAGATCTCAGTATAATTTTCGGGTTCTGTTCTTTTATTCCCTTCACCTCAGCTCTGATAATCTACTCCTCCTTTAAAACATCTCCTACCAGGTCTGGCTCAGCTGCAGGAAATGAATGATCTTTTTTTCCCGCAGAAGTATATGACGGCTTATTTGCAGAACAGTGGGGTTGTAGTAATATTTGCACACTCACATAAATAGACATCATATTTTTGCATGAGTGAGATCCTTAAAAATGCTCCGGGTCTGCACTTTTGACTGTAGTCATTTAGGCTAAATTGCTTTTCCTTATTTCTGGGTTAAAACTGTAGCTGGAGGGTTCAGCAGATGCTAAAATCTGTACTTGGAGGGAAGTGCAGTCAGGAACCGCACCAGCTGCCAGCTGACTGCTTACTGAAATAGGACTATGGTTGTCCAATTATTAGCGGCAGAGTGTGACGTGCCGTCATTTTATCGCAATTTGGAGACAAAAAAAAAATAATTTCATAAGTACAGGATAAAGGGATGTCAAGGCCAGTGGGTGGATCGCCGGTTTTACTTGGAGGTCAGAGAAACGGTAATTGGAAAATAATCAACAGTTTTATATATTTTTTTTACTCTAATAATTCAAGTTAGCCATTTAATTTATTATCTATTGGATATATATATATATATATATATATATATATATATATATATATGGTAAATTCTCACTGATTCTATTAGTTTTAAAGAGAACCTGTCACACTAGGGCCCTCTAATAAAGTCTTACATACTTACCATCTTGGTGGCAGTGCCGTACCGGTCACAGAGACATGTAAATCATTGCCGATGACTCCATAGTCTGGCCTTCACCTCCTTCACCTTGATTGACCTTCTTCTTCATTCTCCTCTCGCATTGGATCTAGCACCAGCGCATATATGGTTTTCCTTTAGCTTTTGGGTGTACTGCACATGCGCAGGGAAAGAAGGATTGGATAGGATCTGAAGACTGTCACTCAAGATCAAGGAGGCATGGAAGGAAGGGGACCTCATGAATAGAGTTGATTCATCTACAATTATCTATGAAGGTCGGACTGCTCATTTATGTAACAAGAATTGCTTATTTCTCCGCCACTGGACTAAGCGTGGATGTCTCTTCACTTTGAACACATGGGGGAAAATGTATCAAGACTGACATACAAGTACACTAGTCTTAAGACCCCCCCCCCACCCCCATTTCCCCGGCCGGATTTACTAAGAGTTGTACACCTCTCAGCTCTTAGTACAGCAAACCAGCCCTTTGTCCAGTGCAAGCATTGCGCAAAAGTTTACAGGTATACGTTTTTGCCTGGTTTATACTTGTTTCCAGACGTAAACCTTAATAAATCAGGTGCGGTAATTGGTGAGTGAGGATGGGGCGTCTTCAGGTTTAGAGCTTAGGGCAGCAGCAGCTGGTAATACTGCCCTGTATACATGTACTGTATAGATAGAGTAGGGGGTCCTGTATACATGTACTGTATAGATGGAGTAGGGGGTCCTGTATACATGTACTGTATAGATGGAGTAGGGGGTCCTGTATACATGTACTGTATAGATGGAGTAGGGGTCCTGTATAAATGTACTGTATAGATGAAGTAGGGGGTCCAGTATACATGTACTGTATAGATGGAGTAGGGGTTCCTGTATACATGTACTGTATAGATGGAGTAGGGGGCCCTGTATACATGTACTGTATAGATGGAGTAGGGGGTCCTGTATACCTGTACTGTATAGATGGAGCAGGGGGTCCTGTATACATGTACTGTATAGATGGAGTAGGGGGTCCTTTGTACCTGTACTGTATAGATGGAGTAGGGGATCTACCAGTTATTTCTGTGGATGTTGTGAGGCAGCTGCCCTAGCAACCACAGCTCCCTGTGAAAATGAAAGTAGTAATCCTATTGGTTGCTAAGGCCTCCAACTGCCATTTCCTCTGGGCATCTGTTTGTGCAGTGTGGAGATTTTCCCATTTATCTCTAAGGGGCGCCGCTCTTCCCACTCCCCCTCCCCTCCTGTACATCTGGCCGGGACAGGACCTTCACTCTAACCTTCCCGGGTACCTAATGTATCTGTGTGCCAAATTTGGGGTCAAAAGGTTCAGACAGACAGACAGACTTTCATTTTTATGATATAGATTTACTTCTATTCAAAAGTCTTCCAGTACTACAGAATACACCACTTCCTGCCGGACATACAGCAACTGATAAGTACTAAAAGGATTGAGATTTTTAAATAGAAGTAAAGGACAAATCTCTGACAACAACAAGTTTCTGACACCAACTAATTTGAAAGGAGAAAAAAAAAATCGACGGAGTACCCCTTTAAGGGTCCATGTGCATGGCATGGTTCTGCATGCATGGTTAATAACAATAACATACAGAGGCATTTTGGTCCCTTATGACCTTGTGCGCCATCATATGTTGCCATCATTATTCAGTATGCAATGTAATATTAAGGAATAAAAAATAACATAATAATAATAATAATAATAATAATAATAATAATAATAATAATAATATATATATATATATATATATATATATATATATATAAGCAATATAGGATAACATGGCTCTCCTGCTGTTGTAAAACTATTGGAAGTCCAATAAAGCCAAAACAGGACATGCAGAGAGTTGTAATTCCGCCACAGCTAGAGAGCCACAACTTGGAGAACACTGCCTTAGGCAATGCAAACAAATGTGCAAATGCATTGATTTTGGGTGCTTAAACCTTTGTTCTCTGCTATATCTACATCACTATACCTGTCAAATGCATTATAATTGAGCGTAAGAGAAATTTTGACAGGTTCCTTTAATTGTATCTTAGTAATTTATGTTTCAATGTTCCACCTGCATTTACGACTCCACGCGGGAAGGACTGTGCTTAACAAGGCGCCATTTCATCCCTGACCCCATTCTTTAAATGCCATTTGGAGTCCTTGTTCTAGAGAGAGAGAAAAGCTTTTACATTCAAATGCTCATTTAATGAGTTATTCCATTTATTGCAGGGCCGGACAGCATGACACAGGAAGGCAAATAGTGTTTGTGCATGACTCTCGATGTGCCCTGCCTATTAATAGGGGGACTTTAGAGCAAGTCGGAAAGCAATGCTCAATGGTTTACCCATTCCAGCTTGTTTGTTCCACATAAGGGTAACCTTTTTCTGAGGGATTGAAGCCATATTATTCCCTTTAAGATCAATTGTCTCAATGAATTTCTCATAAAGCAAGTGCACATTTCACCTACCATATGGACTTTTGAATAAAGGATCATGAATTATGGCTGAAATATGAGTGGTGAGTGCCGCTAATTTCTCAAGTAAAGAATTTTTTATACTGTATATTTGTATCAGCAATACAAATATTGATATTAATTCGGAGATTGTTGCGATGAAAACAACAATTTAAAAAAAAATACAAATTATTCCCAAAAAAAAATAGGATTGGGGTTTATTGGTTGTCTGACTTATGGCACCTGTCGGATAGTTGATTAAAAGGGTCACCTGGCCATAGCCAGAGATTCATTTCCTTTATTGGTTACCAGTCATAGCATCATAAATAGAGAATAGAGCCCAATTTGGCAAATTTGGCCACCAGTTTAGATTCAAATCCCAGTTTGGATTCGGTAGTGCTTTTATTATCCTTCAATCCATGGAATGAATATACTGGAGCATGAACCTCTGTCAAATATAGGTGTTCCAGCCCAGGGAAGGCCTAGTCCAGAGAAGGTTGTGAGTTAAGTCCTTTGGTGAGAGGAGGGGGGAAATTCAAACCTGCTCCAGTATATATTGCCCATGGAATGTATATACTGGAGCAGGGACCTCTGTTAAAGATAGGTGTCCCAGCCAAGAGAAGGTGGTGAGTAAAGTCCTTTGGTGAGAGGAGGGAGAAAATTCAAACCAAATCATAAAAAGTTCAAATTATTTCTTGAAGTGAAGGCTATTCCTGAAAGTGGAGCTAAGATCCATTCAAGTAAATGAGACTGAGTTGCAGGGCTAGGTATGGCCACTATCAAAAGCACAGAGCTGTGCTTGGTAAACAATCAGAGGAACACAGTGCAGTAGATTTACTGTCTGAACTTGGACTAGACAGCCTTAGGCTTCGTTCCCACTGAGCAAAACTAGCGGAATTCCATGGCGTTTATTCTTCAACGCGGACAGAGCAGGAGCGCGCGCCTCCCATAGACTCCCATAGAATTCCGCTAGTTTTGCTCAGTGGGAATGAAGCCTTAAGGTATGTTCTAACCGACCAAAAATGATGGCCGTTTTTCTTGGACAGACGTTAAAACAATGGTCATTATGTGTATAATAATGTCCGTTGTTATATTTTTTCCCTAGTCGGAACATAGCCTAAGGCTATGTTCACACTTCGACGCTTTAATTCACACTTTAATTACAGAACAAAAAAAGCTTTATTATAGTAGTTTGTGCCATTATTTGGTGTTAATTTGGTGCACAACTTTATACCCCATATTTATTGGCTTAATTTGCACCAAAACTTTGGCGCATGATGTTGCATATTAGGCCACACAAACTTTAACCACCATGGTTAAAAAAAAAAAAGTCCTTGTCTGTGAAGGTGCTAAAATTTCTAAAATATATAACACATGTGCTATACAGCTTGTACACCAGATTTTTGGCACAAATTTTACCAAAATTCCAAGGCCTTTACAATGGTAAACCTGCTCCTGTAATTACCGGATGTCCACTGATCTAATACTGATGATATATAATATCCTAAAAGTAGACCAATAGATTAGCAGTAAAACATTCTTTGTTTAAAAAAAAAATTAAAAAAATCCACTTTTTTTGGGAAAAAACTAATATTTGAACTGTATTTCAATAAAAAAAATGCAAAAAATAATGAAACTTAATATATATATATATATATATATATATATATATATATATATAATTTATACAAAGTTATTATACAAAAAAAAAACTAGTTATCAATCAAAAAATGTATACCAATAGTACCACCTAAATAAAAATCATGTAGAGACAAAACATAAGGAGACAGGTAAAATAAAATAATTAAAAAAATGCAATATATTGTCAAAAATCGGCCTGTTCGAAGGCTACAAAAATAGAAAGTAAATAAATATATAGAAAATATTGTAGAAAATATACATAAATATTTATATATAATATAAAAAAATAATAAACAATTAAAAATAACTAAATAAACTTTTCGCTCTGGTGTAACTATTTTTCATAGAAGGTATGCATCAATCTTATAGGCAATGCTCCATGGGAAAATTGTATGCTGAAGGAATTCTGAAAGGCTAGCGCCCCTAAGGAGTTTCTTTTGCATGAAAGCTCCAGTCCAGAAGCATTATGAGATTATTTCATGCTATAGTGATCTTGGCGAGCCAGAGGGCTATTCATTACATTGGGTAGTCTCTCCTGTGTTAAGGAATCCATGCCTGTATAAGCTATTGCAGTACGGAAGCATGGTATCCTTCAGGTCATACTGGTGCTGCCAGATACGTCATTGGGCTCCAATGAAAAACGTGCACAAGGTCCCTAATGGAGTACGGGCCGTGTGTAATATGTATGTATATGTGACAGACAGGCCAGCACTACAACCCTACTCTAGCTGTACAGCTCCCCTGCCTATGGGTTCATCATGTTCTCATGTGCCGTACCCCAGCGTTATCATTATGGTAATTACCAGATACGTTTCACATCCATCACATAGAAATCTCCGACTCGCAAAGCGTTTAGAACATAATAAGGGCTAATTATTCCATTCCATGTTAATTTTCTGCCTTTTCATATTTTTCGTAAATATTCTATAAAATCTTGACGCTCGCTGTTCTTTCACCTACAATTACATTTGATGTTTATTGCTATAGGATTATAAACTCCGATTAAAGGTGAAAACGGGATTAAAAGCTGCGGCAAACATTGGCTAATCTGGCGACGAATCCCGGGATATGCGGGAATTGGGAATCAATGAAAATTCGAATGGATGAAGTTCATATTATCTATGGTTCAGAAAAGCGACAGATGTGACTCAAAATTAAAGGGGTTGTTAACCCATTTTTTCATTATTTATTCATCTTGTAGTACTTATCAGCTGCTGTATGTCCTGCAGGAAGTGATGTATTCTTTCCAATCTGGAGAGCAGGAGCATTTTTCTTCTATGGGGATTTGCTACTGCTCTGGACAGTTCCTGACATGGACAGAGGTGGCAGCAGAGAGCACTGTGTCAGACTGGGAAGAATACACCACTTCCTGCTGGACATACAGCAGTTCATAAGTACTGGAAGACTCAAGGTTTTTTAATTGAAGTAAATTACAAATCCATGGCCCTTTCTGGCACCAGTTGATTTAAAAGAAAAAAAAAATTCTGGTGAACAACCCCTTTAAATTGTTAGCCAAGCCAGAATCTCTTCCAGAAGAAAGAGTTACCCTTCTGTAATACAGCCGATTTGGGGTGTTACTCCTCATTAATACAGAGCATGGTGCTGGCTGACAAGCAAAAAGAAGGTGATGCGTATAAATAACGTCTTCAGAAAGAAAACATTGTTCTTGTTACTTAAAGGGGTATTCCGCTCAACATAACTTTTCATATGTTGCTGCCCATGATGAGATTAACAAATCCTTCCATACTTGTTATTATCTATTCACTCTCCTTCTCCCAGTTCTGAGCTGCTGCTTTCTGCTGAAAACACAAAAAACTGTGTGAGCTTTTCTCTCTGCCTCCCCCTCCTCCCCCCTCCTCTCTGAGACAGCAGATGTAAACAAGTCCCTATCTGCAACTTTGTAATGCAGAGAGGGATAATCACAACCACTTAAACCAAAAAAATTGGCCTCAGAATAACCCTCCTGGTATTACAAAGAAGCTACAATGTTGTAGGTAAAGCCAGCAAGGGGCTTGTTTACATCGGCTGACTCAAAAGGAAGGGGGAGGAGGTGGAGACAGAGAGAAAGGTTCACACACAGATTTCTATGGCTCCAGCAGAAAGCAGCAGCTCAGAAATGGGAGAAGGGGACTGAATAGATAATAACAAGTATGGAATGAATTGTCAGTCTCACCATGGGCAGCAACATATAAGAAGTTATGTTTGAGTGGAATACCCCTTTAACTCCATACTATATGTTCTTTCACTTACCCCAACTGCCTATTTTGTGATTGATGGGATTCTTAGCAGCCCAATCCCCACTCATTATGCATTTTTAAATTATACAACCTAGATCTCCTGAAGAAGGAAGGTAACTTTTTAAAGTGCAACTATTAGGGGTAACCTCTATGAAAGTAATAAAAAAAAAAACCTCAAAATTTAGATTGATAACCAAGCCAAAATCACTTCCAGAAGGAAGAGTTACCCTTCTGTAGATAAATGGTTTGAGGTGTTGCTCCTCAGTACAAAGCTGTTCACTGGAGGATAGCATAAATACAAAAAGCAAAAGCCAACTTACTGCTCCTGTAGTAAATTGTATGGGCTAAAAAAAATTCAAAAGCCAAAAAAAACAGGTGGCGCTCTAGATTTACAAAAAAGTAAGTTTACCAACTACGGATGGATAAAATGTGATATTTTTGTGAAAAAGTGAAAATATTTATGGATTAAAAAAAAAAAAATCCTTCTCATGGCATAAAGAATGCAAACCAAACACCGACGTGTTTCGAACCATTGTTCTTACTCATGGCATGATCAGTATATGGCACTTCATTAGAATTTCTTTTAAGAATGCCAACAAGAAAGTTGTAAAAACTGGCAAGTCCCTTAAAATCCATTAGTAGAGTTGAGTGGACATACCGAACTGTTCAGTTCCGTCATCTTTCTCCGAACTCGAACACTCGGCATTAGACTCCGCACATCTGAAGAAGTTGGACGCCCTAGGGCTGATAGAGAAACATGTCGGTTTTTTTGGAAGCCTTAGGGTGGTATTGAGAAGCCAGGAGTCAATTGCGGAGCGTTCTGGTTCAAAGAGCGTTGCTAAACCCGCACAGTTCGACAAGTTCGCTCAACACTATCACTTTCTGTAATTCCCCTCGCCGTGTTTACGAGCAGCGTACTGAAGAAGTGACATTTGTGTAAATATCCGCACAACGGCGCGCCATTTCTGCAATGATTACTTTTCCTGTGTTTTCCCGAATGAGGTAATGACGCCGTAATGTTGACATTAAGGGGGAAAAAAAAATCTATGACTGTAAAATGGCGATTTCCTTCCCAGCCACCGGCTTCTCTCCTGGCTGATGCTGATTCCATGGAAAGAAGAGGTTTAGAAATATTATTTGTTCATAAATCAGATAATATTAGATGGAGCTTTAAGCCCATTTCAGCCAATCTTATAGCGAGGAGGATGCTCGGCTAAATCTTCGCTCTTGAGCTGTTTATTCCTCTCGCTGAACATTTCTATGGAATTAAAGACCTTAGATAAATGTGCAGTCTCTCCAACAGATAAAGATGGTGATTAAGATAAGGGAAGGAATATCTCATTCACAGGGGCTGCTCTCAGTTTGTTTTTCACCCAAATACACACAGATTTATAGAGTAACTCCGGTGAGATATGACTAGGAACTATTTTTTTTGTTAAGTTTATTCTTGTAACTAGGTAGCGGTATTATAGTAGTTATATTCCTGTATATAGGAGCAGTATTATAGTAGTTATATTCTTGTGTATAGGAGCAGTATTATAGTAGTTATATTCCTGTATATAGGAGCAGTATTATAGTACATATATCCCTGTATATAAGGAGAAGTATTATAGTAGTTATATTCCTGTATATAGGAGCAGTATTATAGTAGTTATATTCCTGTATATAGGAGCAGTATTATAGTAGTTATATTCCTGTATATAGGAGCAGTATTATAGTAGTTATATTCTTGTATATAGGAGCAGTATTATAGTAGTTATATTCCTGTATATAGGAGCAGTATTATAGTAGTTATATTCTTGTATATAGGAGCAGTATTATAGTAGTTATATTTCTGTATATAGGAGCAGTTACATAGTTACATAGTTACATAGTTACATAGTTAATACGGTTGAAAAAAGACACATGTCCATCAAGTTCAACCAAGGAGGGGATGGATACAGGGAAGGGGGAGGGGTATTATAGTAGTTATAGCCCTGTATATAGGGGGCAGTATTATAGTAGTTATATTCCTGTATATAGCAGCAGTATTATAGTAGTTATATTCCTGTATATAGGAGCAGTATTATAGTAGTTATATTCTTGTATATAGGAGCAGTATTATAATAGTTATATTCTTGTATATAGGGAGCAGTATTATAGTAGTTTTATTCTTGTATATAGGAGCAGTATTATAGTAGTTATATTCCTGTATATAGGAGCAGTATTATAGTAGTTATATCCCTGTATATAGGAGCAGTATTATAGTAGTTATATTCTTGTATATAGGAGCAGTATTATAGTAGTTATATTCCTGTATATAGGAGCAGTATTATAGTAGTTATATTCCTGTATATAGGAGCAGTATTATAGTAGTTATATTCCTGTATATAGGGGGCAGTATTATAGTAGTTATATTCCTGTATATAGGGGCAGTATTATAGTAGTTATATTCTTGTATATAGGGGCAGTATTATAGTAGTTATATTCTTGTATATAGGAGCAGTATTACAGTAGTTATATTCTTGTATATAGGAGCAGTATTATAGTAGTTATATTCCTGTATATAGGCGGCAGTATTATAGTAGTTATATTCTTGTATACAGGTGCAGTATTATAGTAGTTATATTCTTGTACATAGAGGTAGTATTATAGTAGTTATATTCTTGTATATAGGAGCAGTATTATAGTAGTTATATTCTTGTATATAGGGGGCAGTATTATAGTAGTTATATTCTTGTATATAGGGGACAGTATTATACTTCCTTCTCCCAGGGCCCACCTACAACTAAAATCTGTTCTTCTTCTTTCTGCTATTCATATTCTTAAAGATGTTGGCATTTTTTTTACAGCTTATGCAGATTTGTCATCCTTGGTAATTATATTAAGGTCCATAAAAGAAGGTATTAATTGTACTGACTAACAAGGGTCAATAGCATAAAATGTGCGGAATAGGTGATGGCATAAAAGTGGTCAAAACATGGAAGTAAACTTCTCCCCTCATTAAACTATAAATACAGGAAAATCTCGCTATTAAAAATTGTAGCTGCTACATTAAGAGTCTGTGAACTGAATTGTTTAATTAAACCCCAGTGCATAGAAGTGGAGCCAGGAGATAAGGTCTATGGCCGGCCAAGAGTGAAAGGAACAGCTTGAATGAAGTGAGAGGAATGAGACAAGAAATTAACATCGGCCCGCTGCAACACTTGTCAAGAGATTGGATTCATGTATGAATGGTAATAAATGATTGTTTTATTCTGCCTTTAGCTTTACAATAAAAATACTGAAAAAGCATATTAACCTGTTACTATCCTAACGGGGTACATGGACACTATAGACACCATCAGTGATGGCACCTCTCTATGGTGTCCATGTACCCCATTAGGGAATTTTGATTTAATTAAATTACATTTCCCTGGTGGTCTAAGGCAGTGAAGGGGTCTATTTACCCAGCTCTGCTGCATCATAAACACCCAGCTCTACTACATCAAAACGCACACACAGCTCTGCTATATAAACATACCCACAGGCACACACAGTGCTGTATCAATACACACACCTCTGCTACATCCCCATACACACACAGCTCTGCTACATAAGCATACCCACAGACACACACAGTGCTGTTTCAATACACACACACCTCTGCTACATCACCATACACACACAGCTCTGCTACATAAACATACCCACAGACACACAGTGTTGTATCAATACACACACACCTCTGCTACATAAACATACCCACAGACACACAGTGTTGTATCAATACACACACACCTCTGCTACATAACCATACACAAACAGCTCTGCTACATACAGACACAAACAAACAGACACATTTTAATACAGATTGTTCCTACCTACAATATCTGTAGTGCACACTCCGCACAGTCATGTGACTAATTACTTGACTGTGACATCACTGAAGGTCCCTTAGCTCCATTCTGGAGCTTTTACGTGCAGAAAAGCAGAGGTATTCGAAAAATATGAAATATGAAAAATATGATATATATATATATATATATATATATATATATATGTTCAAAGGCTTAGAAAAACATGGCTGCTTTCTTACAGAAACAGCACTTCTATCCTAAGCTTATGTGTGGGATTGTGTAGCTCAGTTCTACTGAGGTGAATGGAGCTGAATTGTAATACCACATACATCCTGAGCAAAGGGGTGGTGCTGTTTTTGTGAGAAATCAGCTGTGTTTGTTGTCATCCTGTATATCCCCTTTAAGCGGCACAAGCCTCTATACCTAATGACTCACTGGTCATTTAAAGGTGCTCTTGAAAAATAAGCTGCTATGTAATTTTTCCAGAAATGCAGTTTCAGCTTCTTAAACCACCTAAAATAAATAGGCATTTTGGGAAATATTAGGATACAATGGTTATAAAAATGTATAATTGTTCATACTTTTTACATTTTTATACTCCCCCCAGGTCTTGCAACTCCTGTCCTCAGCTTATGCGTGGTATTGCAGTTCAGCTCCTTTTGTTGTGGTGCATGATGCTAGATGGCAGAAAGCAGATGGGTTTCTGGTGTTTCACTAGGGCACTTGTCATGGTGGCCAGGATGGCGATACCCACCCCCAGAAACACTGGCACTTAGGTTTGGAAAGGGTTGTACAATGTGTTGGTGCAGAAGCAGTGGAGAAAAATGAAAGTCCAGCACTTAACCAGGGAATACTTCGGCTTAGGCTCTTTGTTCCACTGTGGATCAATATCTGTATCCTGACTTTGTAGAAGGATCCCTGGTGTAGGTAAGGTTTAACCCAGGTGACAGTTACCCCACCTGTGGACTTAGTAGTGCATAGTTACTATATTTCTCAGGCTCTAAACAACTGTGTCTCTCTGTCTTTCCAACTAACAACTGACAAAAGACTCTAGGACCCTGATCCTAAGCCAGGCCTGGCTGTAGACTGCAGCAGCAACTCTCTCACTCTCTCTCTCTCTCTCTCTCTCTCTCTCTCTCTCTCTCTCTCTCTCCTCACTGCAGCTAATGGGACAAAAGACAAGAGACTCCCCTACCAGGAACTAACTTACTTATATAGGGGTAATCGGGTCTAACTTCCTATTGGTGGGGAAAGTGCTAGAAAGAGGAGAAAGAAGAAGTTTAGTAGGTGGATGGTGTATGTGGTACCTTAAAGAGGACCTGTCACCCCCCGTGCCGGAATGACAGGCTACCGACCCCCCTTTACAGCCCCCTATACTCACCTGATCCCGCCGGGTCCCGCTTCCTGATCCGGTCGGGTCACGGAGATATGAGCGCCCGAAGCCCGGCGCGCGCGCTCACAGGAGAGTCCGATGCCCATAGAGAATGACGGAGCATCGGACTCCCCATTCATTCTCTATGAGCGTCGGACTCTCCTGTGAGCGCGCGCGCCGGGCTTCGGGCGCTCATATCTCCGTGACCCGACCGGATCAGGAAGCGGGACCCGGCGGGATCAGGTGAGTATAGGGGGCTGTAACGGGGGGTCAGGAGCCTGTCACCCCGGCACGGGGGGTGACAGGTCTCCTTTAACCATTGATTGAATAAAACAAACCACAGAACAAACAGCAATTAACCCTTTTAACTCCTTCAGCTGTGCATAAAACAGGGGAGAGTGAGACACCAAGTGTGACACCTGACAGGGTTACCATTAAACAGGTGGCATAAAGCTTACTGGAACATCCATTCTGGGACACTACGCATTTACTTAAATAAAACTAAACTGCAATACCACACCCAAACTGAGGACAAGAGTGGCGCTGTTTCTGGAAGAAATCAGCCATATGTTTCTAATCCTTTAATCCTATGGCTTTTAACATTATACATATCTGTATTACTTTTCTCCCTGAAATTCCAAAACTCTAGAAAATAGTTCCTTAAAGTGTCACTGTCGTTTCGTTTATTTATTTTTAAGAAATTTTGTATTTGGGTTTATTAGGCAAATATGCCATTATCTGCATTTAAAAAGACTTTCCCTAGCCCCCCCCCCTCTCATTCACTGCTCATTATCAGGAAATCTAGACTAGTTCACATCAGTCAGGCCCTGTTTGTTCTATGGAGAGGGGAGGGGGGAGGAGGGAGATTGTTCTCTGCTCTCTGCTGGTGACTAAAGGATTACACAGCGGGACCTGTGTGAAGGCTGTATTCATAGGTCAGAGAGGTCAGTGCTGACTTCAGAGGAGATAGCCCGATGATGTAGCTGTAAATTAACTCTTTGTTGTCCTGTTTTGGTGCCTTATCTCCCTCCACCCCTCCCCTCTCCATAGAGAACCATGAAGACAGGGGGGAGAGCTTTAAACTGCCTTTTCATTATAAAAAAAAGCATTTTTCGGCTAATAAACCCAAATACAAAGCATTGTTCTTATTTTTATTATTATAATTTTTTTTCTTATTACTTTTTTACCCCCTGGATATGATTGCAGGTATCTGCGCTTTGTCTCCCTCACTAATTAGATGAGATTCTAATTGCTTGTTTGGTTTTAAAATTGAATCCCATTCAATTACAGCAACATAATGTAATTAATAACAAGGCGGCCGTCCCGGCAATCTCTCTCTATTTGCTCCAGAATAGCCGGGGAATTTATTTTATTCCAAGTATCATGAAGGCAAGTTATGTAAATATAAGATCATTAGCCATGCATGATTAAAGCGTCCACAAAAGAGCAAAGACATGAATCAGACGCAGGATTTACAACAGTTGATACACGTGCTGCCCGTCAGGATCCAAGATAAGATGAGTATAGCAGCGTACTCATTGTAATGACTGCCAGTCAATGTAATCTGTTAAAGGAGAAGTCCGGCCATTTTCAAAATCCAGCAGCCGGCAGGGGTAGAAGGTGCAAACTAGTGGCATATCCACCAAGACAAACACTCCATTGTGGAAAAATTAAGGAAAAATTCTGCCGGTCAGTTTAGTTACCAAGCTCCACTTTACACTTACCGATCGAATGTTCTTATAGTATGTGCCATACTTAGGCAGTCACTGTATGTATTTATTCTCTTGAAACATGCTGGAGAAGCACATAGCATACTTACCTGTCTGACGGAGTTGTGAAACCACCAATACTCCAATTGTTCCAGATCTTAATTCTGCAATTCTTGGTTGGGCAGATGCTTAGTACTACAATTCCCAGTATGCACTGCTTTCTCTCATCTCTCCATCGCAGTTCTCCCACCCTGCTTATTCCCCTCCCTTAGCACTACTGCCAGTTTCCCAGCCAAAACTGTTGCAAACCCAATCGTGCTTGAGGTTCACTTTTTTTTTAATAGTAAAAATCCAAACGGAATCAAATTTGTGCCAAGTTAGGTTTTTATCTTTAGTGGCCTTTTATTTATTTTTCAAAAAAAAAAAAAAAAAAAAAAATTGTCAGAGATTGTAGGGCGTCCGACTGCTCAGCTCCACCACAGTCTTGAGCACAACGACCTGAAATGTTTGATGGACGGAGCTGTTGGCCACATATGTGTTCCACAGCTCCATTCATTCTCTACAGATCTGATGGAGATTAACAAATCTTCTTTGTTCCATAGAAGAACATTGCCCCCCCCCCCCATCTTCGAGATTGCTGGAGTCTCCAGAGTTGGACCCCCGTCCAGAGTTTAACCCTTGTAGTTACACTCTATTTTGTGAATACTATGGATAGGGCATAGCTTGTTCAAATGGGAATGCCGACTTAATGATTGGAGCCTCTATTATCTCTTTGTTTCGCCCTATCTTGTGGGTGGGACATAACCTGTCTAGATGAGAATACCCCTTTAATTATGCCATCAAACCCTAAGTGACTGTAGCATTGTAATCTTCTAACATTATAATATCCATGCAGGAATATTATTCAGCAGCAAAAAAAAGTTGAAAAACCGCCTTGAAGCCGACACAAGAGACGGCATATTACGCTGGTATTATCTGCAGGCTCTGGTGCTATTAGTACTGACACACAATGACAAGTCTCTCTCTGAATATCCATTTTAAAGAGTTCTCCGGTTTGATTCGCCAGCAGGTTTCCCTCATCTTTTTATGTCTTCTGTGCTCCATAGAACCGGAGATCTTCCAATCAATTCTGAGATGTCATCCCGAGTTTGCTGTACGCACAATGAGATGGCTCAATCTGTCTAAAGAGCTGAGGGAACTATAGCGGGAATTTACCGAGTACTAAAGCAACTCAAATAGTATTTAGACTCGTTTAAAGCTTCTCCTTGGCACTCGGGTTTGTCAGGTATCGTTCAGGACCACCCAGCTTTAAATAATAGGTAGAGGTTTACTGTCGAAATTTCCACTTGAGGCGAATGGATTGTGACTGGCGCACAGACCGCTAAGCATTAACTCTTAAGCCGGTGGGACCTTGAATAGTGAACAAAGGCAATTGAACCTTCAATTTAGAATAATTTAGAGAACTGATTAAATAGAGAGAATATAAAGTTGCCATTATGAAGTTTCATCAGCATTGTTTCCTTTGGAGAACACACACACAAACACACAACAACTAGATTTCTTTTTCATGTATCTTTACATATATTTTTTTTATTTTTTAATTCAACACTACTTTAAGGGGGTTGCCTACCTAAAAGAGTATTTGTGTCACATTAAGCTATGCCCTATACACAGGATAAGGCCTTAGAAGCTCATCAGTGGGGATGCAACTGCTGGGACCCTCATCAATCTTGAGAATAGGGACATAATTGCCCCTGGAATCAGTGGAACGCATTACGCCTATGAAGCCACCCCTTCATTCATTTCCATCAAATGTTGTTAAGTTCAGGACTTAAAAATATATGCTGGCCCCAAAGTTTGCATGGCTGGGCATTTTCCGTGCACTATATTCTAACTGGAGACAGTTATATCCCTGTGTGTCCCAGTGGTCAGACCCCCACCGATAAGATTTTTACAAGTGTTGAGCAGAGATGCCAAACTGTTCAGGTTTCTATGGCTGCATCCATGCTTTTCACGACTCCCTATGGCTTCAACCAATTTCTGCAGCCGCTGAAAGTCAAATGCCAAGAATTCGGGTTCAGACAAACTTGCAGAACCCAACAGTTTGGCACCTCCATTCAACACTATGGGGGACATTTATGAAATGTTCTCCCGAGGAGTACACCAGGAGGGAGGTGTAGATTAGCCCCTTCTCCCTGCCGTATGCCCCGCTCGCCCGATGGGCAGGCTGGGGGAGCTTGGGGGAACGTGACAAGGCGGGGAGGAGGCATGACCTCCTCCTGTGCCTCATTATCATGAATTACACCTGCTCGCAGAAATAAATCATGATTCAAATCTACTCCTGCTGCAAGATTTTGGTTCGGGCACCCGGCCGGATTCACTAAGAGGCGCAGGTGCATCCTGCCGGGGAAAAGGGGACGGAACATAATATAAGACCGGCATACTTGTACACCAGTCTTCATAAATCCCCCCCTATGTCTTACCCCTAATCCTGTAGATAGGCATATGTTATAAAGTAGTCTACTTTTTTATCACCCCCACACCTCGCTTTAGGCTGGCAAGTATACAGTACTTATTTGTGATGAATTTTTTCATTTTTGTGCAAAAAAATTGCACAGCAATACTACACTGCTACCCTAGTGTAGTTTTATTTGCTGAGCTGATTTAGGCAAATATTGTGCAAGAAAAAGTACCACTTGCACAAAAAAGCAGCACATGATTCAGTGCCCTGACACTGTAGCTGGGTCTGGTTGACTAGTTAAGATTTAAGGTGGTCTCCAAACTCTCTACCGATACAGGAAATAGGATTTTTACAGCCCGATCCTGGATATGGTCCCTTTTTCAGAAGTCTCCCCCAGAGGTTCATCAATTTACTTATCAAAGTCATCCAAGGGTCTTGAATAGAGATAAGCGAACCGGGTTCGGGTTCGAGTCGATCCGAACCCGAATGATCGGCATTTGATTAACGGTGGCTGCTGAACTTGGATAAAGCTCTAAGGTTGTCTGGAAAACATGGATACAGCCAATGACTATATCCATGATTTCCACATAGCCTTAGGGCTTTATCCAACTTCAGCAGCCACCGCTAATCAAATGCCGGAAGTTCGGGTTCGGATCGACTCGAGCATGCTCAAAGTTCGCTCATCTCTAGTCTTGAATAAAGATGAGCACAACTTGAGCATGCTCAAGTCCAACAGGTTGACTTCTGAATACCCTTGGCTCAAGAAGTTGGATGCAACCATAGGGAGTCCAGAAAAACAGGGATACAGGCAAGTCTTGAACTCTTTCTAGAGCATTTTGTCCCACATGGAAAAGGAATGAACAAAGAAAGAGTAAGGCTCATTTTTTTAATAGTTGGGTCACGATAGGCTGCATTCCTATTTCTATTTAAAAAAAAATAAAAAATAAGTCTTCTAGTAATTATCAGCTGTTGCATGTCATGCAGGAAGTGGTGTACTCCTTCAAGTCTGACACAGTGCTTCCTACTGCCCCCCCCCCCCCCCCCCCCCCGTTTGTGACTCTCTGGCCATTCATGCGGTTGGCTAACCTGTAACA
The DNA here is from genome assembly GCF_027789765.1 of Dendropsophus ebraccatus. Taxonomy (NCBI): domain Eukaryota; kingdom Metazoa; phylum Chordata; class Amphibia; order Anura; family Hylidae; genus Dendropsophus; species Dendropsophus ebraccatus. The sequence continues at coordinate 13,163,257 of NC_091457.1, forward strand.
CTTAACCAGCTGAAGGCATCGTGTCCATTACTTTCTAAGACAGAACCCTTTCGGCCATCCTGAATTTAAATAGGCGTTGCACTGCCTAAGGTTGACAATCCCTATAACAAGGAGGCACTGGGGTCTTTCTCAACCCTGATCCGCATTTAATTGGATTTCAAAAAACTATTTTTTTAAAAAAATCCAAAGATGACTCGGGAGACTCTAGCACATTGCAGGTCTCGGAACAAAGACCCTTAACTGCGGTTTCTTTTGATATAATCCACATCAATAATTCATGTACTGTGATGTGTCAGAGCTTCATCCTGTCTAAAGGGGAACACACCGACTCTGTAAATCTCAAATACCCAACCACTCTTCTCTAACCTTAATTTCTGCTTACAAAATACAGGTGATATCTATGATAGTTTTTTTTTCCTTGTTATTACTGGGTTTTCGAGTGGTCCTCCTAACTCTTCTAAGCGTGATGAGTTTCTGATTACAAGAGAAAGAAAATCACCTTCACGAAAAACCTGATTTGTTATTTGAGTTTGAGAATTGCGGATTATTTTTCCATGGTAAGACCGAAATATAACTTATCGGGAATGGGAGATAAGTATACACTTTATCCTAAATAATATATGTCTTGAGATTTCTTAGGTCTGTGGCCATCAATTTTTTGGATTTTGTAATTTATTGAGAATTGACCATGCAAATATTTAAAGGGCAGGAAAATGGACATTTGGCAGGAAAATGGGTTTAAATAAACCCATGGCTAGATAGGGCTAGTCATTATCATTAAAGTTTCCATATTCCTTTCCATCACAGAGAAATTAGGCTTTTGTAAATGAGGCTCAAGTGCCAAGGGGGTGTTCCCCAGCACGACAAGAGCTGGGGAAAGTTATAAAGATTTTTAACTCAGTTCTATTTTTTTTTCTATTTTCTATTCCCAGTCTTTCAGTACTTATAAGCTGCTGTATGTCCTACAGGAAGTGGTGTATTCTTTCCGGTCTGACACAGTGCTCTCTGCTACCACCTCTGTCCATGTCAGGAACTGTCAAGAGCAGTAAAAAATCCCCATAAAAACCTCCTGCTCTGGACAGTTCCTGACATGGACAGAGGTGGCAGCAGAGAGCACAGAGAGCAGAATTTTTGTTTTGTATTAGTTGTTTAAGTTATTTACAGTTATCTATATAACTTTTTCATACCCATTGATTTAAAAACTTTTTTTGAGCACTCCTTAAATTATTTTTTTTAATGAAATAAATAAATAAATTGGGTGCATGATGTGATTGGTGGAAAAAAATTCACTGGAGCACCCTTGTCTGTGCCAATTTTGCTCATGTAGCTGCTTTTGGTACTGAAGCTCAATTCAAGTAAATGGAGTGAATACCTACAGGCATACTGTATTCACATGGATAGAGATTTGTTCACCACTACACTGAAGGGTCTGAGTCACCCAAGTGAATGCTACTGTATGCCCCTTTGTTCTAAAGATAGCCCTTTGATGCTACGTCCTGGAAAACCTCTTTTAAGAGCTTTTTTCGAAGGCCACCACAGACTAAGATGTATGATGCAGAATTACTTATTGAGGATATTCACATATTTTAGTAATTTCATAAAAAATAGATATCTTTCATCTTGATTCCCTCGCGTTCTTGGAGTTCCATGCACTGTAGCCTTTTTCCTGCCTATGGTAACTTTTCATCCTGGACTCTTTGAATTTACAGTTATTAGAAAAGGAAAGAAAAGAAAAATGAATATATTGTAGTTAGTTATCATTATAGATACAGAATATATCATCAGATATTTGTTGTTAGTGAGTCATAGACCTTAGTAGCAAGTGATTGGCCCTTAAGTTGATGCTTAATGGAATTGGTTAATGGTTGCATGAACTTTTTTCTATTAACCAGCTTACAGTTTTGAAGAAATTAAAAGAAAACAATTAGCCATGGTCAGATAATCCGGGTAAACGCCAAATGGCTATGTGTGAGCTAACTCACAAAACAGGAGAGAAACCGGACAATCATACCATAGGGTGAGAAGCAGAAAGCAGGTCAGAAAGGATTGATCAATACCAGGAGGTCATGTCAGGGTCAAATTTCTAGGTAAAACACAATGCATAACAAGTGCCTGGATTAAATGCTAGGCCAAGGAGGTATGACACACTGACGTTAAACGTAAATGGGGTGATGCTCCTCTCTTTACTATTTGGACAAAATACACAACTAGAGATGAGCTAACCAAACTTTACAAACTGAGATTCTTTATAAACTTTGCAAAAAGTTTGGTTTGGTACCAAACCAAATTTTTTGCAAAGTTCATGAACCTGGTCTGCGCAATTTAATACACATAAAAAACAAACAGAAGGGTGTGCTCCCTGTCCATGATCCCCTGGTGTCCTCCTTTGGGTCTCCTGTATCCCCTCTTCAGCCCACTCAGCCAATCACTGACTGAGCAGGGACAGCACCAGTGATTGGCTAAGTGGGCCGTCAATCTTGTCTCAGAGGAAGTGGAGGTGGCTGAGATGAGCAGGGGGCATCAGGGGAGCTAAGACAGGTAAGAAAACTTGCTGACCCAAACTAAAAGAGCTGAATGCCTTCAATTGTTTAGATGTTTTAGTGCGGTTTGATTAAAGGGTTTATCCAGCGCTACAAAAACATGGCCACTTTTGCACTACTCTTGTCTCCAGGTCAGGTGTGGTTTACAATTAAGCTCTATTTACTTTAATGGAACTAAGTTTCAAACCCCACCCAATCTGGAGACAAGAGTGGTGCAAAAGTGGCCATGTTTTCCTAACACTGGATAACCCATTTGAGGTTTGCATTGGATGAACCAAAATTTTCCTTCAGCGTTTGGAGGACCCTGCCAAAGGAACTTTTAAAAGTTCTCTGATCTCCAGACATGACAGTTCCCATAAAACCTGACTGAAGGAATGGTTGGAAGCGACGCAAAGAAGAGGATAGAACGGGCATGGGGTCAGAACATTTTTCTGATAGCTTCATTGTAAAACAATATGTTAGAACACCTGTTTTAAGATAGTTGACCAGTCATGCCAAAATCGGCAATTTCGGTCAACTATGCTCGTGTTTATATTAATACATTAAATAAGTTGAAGTTGTCTCCTGGATGTATGGGGACCTGAGCCCATGGTGGACCAAACCAACCTTGTTGGGAAGTTAGAGCACTAGAAGAATGAGAATGGACGCCTGTCGATAGTTCGTGACATAATACCCATCAAGGATAGAACATAAATTGATTCTTTTTTTAAAATGGTGTCTAATCTCCATAGCAGAACATTACTCTGCACTTTGTTATATATAGTCCGAAGACTGATTGTATTGATGCAGTTTCTATTTCTGGCGGAGTCATAAATATCTGTGTCCGCCCACCATATACACCAGTGGAAGGCTTATGAGATTAATGTGAGTGCTATATACCAGCCTTGTTTTATGTGGTGCTTGCAGAAATGCTGCTTTGCCTTTATACTTCAAAGGAGAGAGTCGGGTCTCCATCAATTTTTTGCGGATTCTTTACAGCTTTTGAACACCGACTTGGCATTTAATCGCTTACACTGTGGAATTAACGTGACAGTGTTTCGGAAAACATACGCATGTTAAACTGTTAAATCTTCCCTATCTGATTCAATATGGACATGAAGCATTTTAATATCAGCTTTGAGGACACTTGTGGCGTCACTGTTCCTTAGTAGTTACGATCCAGACTGGTGATTAATAGATGGTCGGAGTATGGCGGACCTGTATGCTGAGTTATCTGATTCAATCCAGACACTTAGGGCCCGATTCCACCGGACGATTATCGTTTGCATAATCGTTAATGATTAACGATCTCAAAAGACCGGTATTGCGAAAGACCTGAAAACTTTCACTCATTTCCATGGAACGATAATCGTTACTTATGATCGTAATTGCGATAGTTTTTCTTCGCTATTTATTCGCTATTGCGTTTGTATCTATTGCGAACGACCAAACGATGTCTAAATTGAAAAAGTTTTGAGAGGTTCACCCATCATTATAGTGCAAAAATACTTACATTATAGGTCTTTATGAAACATTTTGCTTAGTTTTGCTTCTATAGTTCCTACAGTTCACTGTGGGAGCTCTTTCTTCTCCTTTTATGCTGGTTTACAGCCCATGTGATTCTCCCTTGCAAACTGTCTTTTGTGTGCTTGCCTTTTTTTGTCTACAGCCTGTGTGCTGTCCTAAAAGAGTTCTCTCCTTCCTGTATAAACTTTGAGCTGGAGTGTAACCCCCATCATGCTAGTATCTATAAAGCTAAAACACTCAGATACACTGACAAAATACTCAAACCTGACCAAAACTTTGCCCCACTATGATTGACCATATCTAGGGATGAGCGAACCAAACCGTAACAAACCAGATTCGTTACAAACTTTGCAATAGGTTCGGTTCGTCACCGAACCAAACTTTGAGGAAGTTCATAACGAATCTGGTTAAAATAACAATAACAAATAAAATCACAGAATAGACCAGGATGCAAGGGATTATTACTCCTATAACCCCTTGTATCCTGGTGTTCTGTGAATATCTAGATGTGTGCTGTCACCTCTATTAGGGTGCAACCTTAAGTTAGTCTCCTCAGATATACCTGGGTACTGTCTTATCAAAAATGTAATGTGACAGCTGTCTGTGTCAACCACAACACATAAAAGCAACTTCAGTGTTGAAGCTGATCTATTTTATTAAGTCAAAATCTCAGTTCATATCTTTACAATAAAGGTTAAAAAAAAAAATTGGAGAACTCCGTTTAGTAGAAAAAAAAAACTGTCCAAAAAAGTTCCATCACTGTCCCAGAAAAAAAAGTCCCATCGGCTGACCCATCACTGCACAGTTGTGTAGAAAAATGTTGGCGACTCATTGGGATTCTTGGTGTCCAAGACCGTGCACCCCAGTGCTGATGTCTGCTTTTTTAATTATAGGCAAGGGCAGTACATGTCTGTTACTGCCCATTGGGTCAACAGTCCACCAGAAGACCATCAGAAACTTAGCCCATTCTTGCTACTTTCACCTCCCTGGTGCTTTAGGGGGCCAGTCCTGCAAAAGTTCTGCCTCCACCAGCTTGCAACCATCCACCTCTTTGAATGCAGTCCAACCTGCCCCGGTGTATTAACAACGATGTCAGGCCCAGCGCTCTCAGGCTGTCCTCCATTTTGTGAGCCTGGGTGAATGGAGCCACAGTGGGCAGACCATCAGGTAGGAGATATATGAATGGCTGACCCCAGGTCAGCTAATGGTGGAAAGTGTTGTAGCCCACAAAGGGAGGAACCTTTTCTCTGCAGTGCAGTAGGGAGGGCTGCGTCATACACCTCGTATGGCACATGTGATAAACCTCATAGTGCACAGGTTTCTGCGAACATTTCCTTCCAATTGTTGATCCCTTTTGAGGATGCGACTCTGTTTGTGAGCAGGCATGACTATGGGATCAACAACATCATCCCACTCATCTGTGTTCTGGAAAGTGCGATAAACAACATAATCAGCGAGGATTCCCAGGCCACCACTCCAAGGCTGAACATCCTCCTCCTCCGTCAATTGTCTATTCTCAACCATACTGGGCTGGGTGCAATCAGGTACTGCCTCCTCCTCCTCCTCAAATAGTCTGTTCTCAATCATACTGGGCTGGTGCAATCAAGTGGTGCTGCCTCCTCCAATAGTGTCTTTTAAACCATACCGGGCTGGGTGCAATCAAGTGCTACTGCCTCCTCCTCCTCCTCCTCCGTCAATTGTCTGTTCTCCACCACACTGGGTCCAATACAGTACTATTACTGCTGCTGGTTCCACTGTCAAATGTCTGTTTTCCACCCTACTGGGTCCTATGTCCCGTGTAATCACTTACACCTTGGCTAATTTTTTTTTCACTATTTTTGCAATTCGATTTTTTCCACTTTTTTCATTGTAATAGCAACTGCAACTAAACGAAACTATACCCTATCAGACCGCCACTATTGTAGCTGCAATTATTCAGCCGTTATAGCGAGGTTTGTTTTAGGTTCTGTTCGTACGAATCCGAACTTCACGAAAGTTTGCAGGACCGAACCGAACTTTTCAAAAGTTCACTCATCCCTAATTATATCTTTTCATGACTATTGTGTTCTGTCTCAGGTACCACTGGTAAAGAGCCATGATTTGCAGCCATATTATACAGTACCTGCACAGTAGCCTAATAGTGTGCAGTACAGTATATTTCTCCTTTTGACTGCTCTTGTAGTGTACAGAACCTTGACAAAAACCTTTGGCTGCAAGGCATGCTGGGAGTTGTAGTCATGGAATGGCTAAAGAACGACAGGTTGGAGAACACTGGCCTGAGGGGGAAAGCAATTAGGGGTGGTCTTAAAAATGGCCGAGTAGTCTACAGCCTTAAATGACTCCCATATATTTAATCTACTGTCAGGCTTCATTATTTCTAAGTGATTTTTAAGAATTCTGCACATTTTAATTCCCTCGTTAGGAGATTGTAGAAAAGTACCCAAGAGCAAGATTAGTAGGAAATCTCTGAATTACTTCTGATATTGCATCCATGCTAGGCCCATGCGTTATTCTCATTACACATTATGGACCCGCAGGGGCTTATTATTACCGGCTTTATTCATATAAACTCATTGATTCGTCTCTATAAATTGCAGTCTTGTAATTGGACATTCAGATTCGCCGGTCAGTTCCAGATAACTAGTATGTTTTTTTCCCAATTTCTTTCCACTATTTCCAGCGTAGAAAGACGTCATCTTCTCCCCTAGAAGCAGAAGAGGCTAATATTGGAGTCGGAACTAATAGGTGCATTTAGAGACTTGTATTTAATAGGAAAACATTTAATTGTATTTGCATTTAAGCTTCTCGAAAAAAAGGCTCCTTGTTTTCGTTACGTCAGTGAGATAGAACTTTGAACTTTGAGACCCCAATTCGAATTTTGTAGCAAGACCCCTAGATCTAATGGCCACCTACTATATTGCACCTGGGAGCAAAGCCTAAGAAATTATGGGAGTCTTAAATTAGCTCCATCCCATTACCTTGCCAGAGTCAGTAAAAAGTGCATGCCTCGGAATTGGGCCAAAAAATTACATTTGCTCCAAAGTTGGTGTAAATTTTTGCCTAGTTTCTTGGCGTAAATTGTAATAAATGAGGCGTTGGAGGAGCTTACGGCTCCTCCCCACCCTGATACACTTTGCCCCTGACAATCAGGACAGCCAAGTAGTTGGTCAAAGCTGCCAGGGACTAGCAAAGATCATGGAAGGCAGTGGACAGGTATGCATGATCGAGACACTAGTGGGTGGGTAACACGAATATAAGAAATCAAAACATGTAAGCTGATGTAGAAGCATAATACACCTTATGGCTCGAGAAGGGGAAAAAAAATTGGGGAACCTGTTACAATTTTAATGCTGCCCAAACCATAAGTTATTGTGAAAAACGGTCTCCAGTTTTTTTCTCCTAGTTATACCAGTCTTTGTGGATAGATCTCTCCTTTTTGGGATAAAAGAGAGTCATAACAATCAAGGCCAATTAGATAGGATCCACCTGGGGCTGCTCCAATGTCTCTTGGCATGGGACGCTTGAGCTAAAAAAAAAAAAAAAAAAAAACTTTATTAAGGAGTCATTTCCAGACAATATCTCTTTAGGAAGCTGGAAACCGTCGAATGTCTTTGCCCCCTAACCTATGTAGTGCCGATAAGTGGTGTTGGGAAGCAGGATAATAAGGATCATCATAGGTAAAGTAGGCCGAGCATGACAACCAAGTTAAGAATGAGCAAAACTGTCTTTTACACTTTCTTAACCATAGATGAAGCCGCCTTCTTCTTTTCTTCTTCTTTTCTTCTTCTTTTCTTCTTCTTTTCTTCTTCTTTTCTTCTTCTTTTCTTCTTCTTTCCTTCTTCTTTTCATCTGTTGAGCCTGAGTCTGTCTGACCCTTTGCCAGAAGACCGTCCAGGAAGAGCTGGTGAAGGAAAGGAGCGAAGACGCAACTATAATAGGAAGAACTTGGATTTTTTTAATCTTATAAAAAAAAACTTATAAAAGAAAACTTCTTTTTAATGAGAAAGGGGAGTCTGGTGATAGTACCTTTTTATTTTTTTTTTACGATAGTTGTAAGATTATTTAGCATTGACCCAATACTGAGAATTTGCCACAACCCAATATAGCCCTGGCCTCATGCTAAATAGGGTTGGCTCCATGACAAGAATGTTGACTCCATTACCCATCTATACCTGCACCTGTTTAAAATCTACCGTCATCTGTTTTGTATTGATCTGACTGGTAAAAAAACGATAACTCACCGCGTCACAGAAACATTGTATTAAAAGTCCTTGTGAGCGATGTATCTTAGGAATGTGTACACAATTTCTGCTGCCATGATAAATTCATTTTACATACCCAAGGTCCTATTATCAGCCGTGTGACAAAGGATGAGACAAAGCTGACACCTGTTCATTTGCTGGCTCGGCAATAATTGACGATATCTAGTGCGGAGATCCATCTTCCCCCAGATACATATTAGTTACAAAATGACATATTAGCCTCTCTTCGAAATTGCTCTTGTACGGCCAATTTTTACACAAAAATGATGGCAAATTCAGGAATACTTTGTATACTGACACAATATAACTCACATAAAGTATTCTATAGCCCAGGATGGAAAAAAAAAAATAATAATAGGACTATTATTTTTCATATGTGTCATGAAAGTCCAAGGAGACTTTCACTATCTGTAAAAATTTTCTTCCTACATAGGAGCTAACATAGGAAGACATAATGATGTCAGCAATGCTATGAAAGGTTTTTGTCCTTCACCTGATTTCTTCTATTTTTGCCAATTTTTCACTTTTAAGATCATTCAACTAATTTTAAGTAAGACAATGATAACTACTAAATGCAGTTTTTTGAAGAGTAATTCCATTTGTTAAAGGGGTATTTGAGCCCTGGTGTAAAAATGGATATGCTGCGGGTGTGGAGAATATAGAAAAAAAAATGACATACTCACCCCCTGAAGTTCCCACTCCCCTCTGTTTGGTCCTCAAACCATTTCTCTTCCTACTGCATTTGAGACAAGTACTCAGTAACAGGACCCTTTTGCTCAGGCACTTGCTGGCTACAATGGTCCCCTGTCTGTGCTAGTGATTGACTGAGGTGTTAGATCTAGCTTCAAATACTAGCAACAGGAAGAGAGGAGATCTGGGGACCAGAAGTAGGTGAGAGCAGCTGGTCCCCAGCAGGAAACCAGAGACCAGACACCAAAAAATGTGCATAAAGGAGTAGGGACTCCAGTCAGTGACTGGGCTTCCTGTTCTTGTACTAAGCAATGATGCATACCATACAATAAGCATTGTTCCTCAATAAACATTCAGGAGATAGGGTTTGAGAGCACCTGGGCCAGCATATTAAGCGAGTTCTGATGCAAACAGTATTGTACTGAGAGCTAGTGTAGTAAGCGGTGATGCATACAGTACTGTATGCATCACTGCTTACTACAGTGCACTTGGTGGCCTGGGTGTGAAAGCACCCATCTGGCAAATGTTGCGAGTGATGCATACAGTATTCTATGTGTGTATATGACTCCTCCCCTCATAACCCTGCATGGCTCCTCCCCTCAAAGAAGCATGGTGCAACGGTGCACCATAATAACTGGACATAGCACCACCAAGTTTGTGCTACATCTGTATATCAGCCGTGTGAAAAGTAATTAACCCTTGGAACCTACAGTAATCTTTGGTCGATCCATCCTTGGGCGCTATTGAGGAATTTTGACCTTGTTTAGAGTCTTTTGACCTTCTTGTTTAGAGTCTCGCTATAGTGTCGCTAAGTGTAATTTAAGGTCTGGATTTTTTTATTTTTATGATCCATTGTTCTGTCACTTGTGACAAGTTGTCCAGGTCATACAGAAGTAAAGTAACCTTATTGGTATGAGGCTCTCATTGGGAAATGCAGTATTAGGCCAAGTTCACACTATGTAAAAACAACTACCGTTTTTCCTCACGGCTGTCAGTGTTAATGTAGAACAACGGCCATTGTTGAATTCGGCAAAAATGGGCATAGTTTCAATAAAAAATACAGTGTGTGAATATAGCCTTAGCTTTAATCCATCCACATATAACAGGATCAATGCCTTGAAAAAAGTTCTTTTTTTTTTTTTACATAGTGAACCGAGTCTTTGTGTTCTTTTTGGCTTGTGTCTTGTAAATCTCCTATACATGTCATTGTTACTATAGAATTCTGTACACCGACCTCAACTGAGTCAGACAGGGTCTACAGTTATTTAGATGTTCTGGGGTCTTTTGTGGCCTCCTGGATGAGTTGGTGAATTTTTTTTTTTTTTAAATAACATTAAAGTTTTTCAGGCCATCTTTATCTAATACTAATGCTTGCAGCCACCACTAGGGGAACATTGGAGCTAACCGCTTAAATCTCTTACATTATTCAAACTCAAAGCCAAGAACATGTTTTTTTTTTCCCAATACATTTTTTTTTATTAAGTTTTTCAATAAACAATTCCCTTTTTTCATTAAACTGACATGAGTCATTGATTTTTCACATCTCACTCATACATAACAGGGACGTTCTATCCGGAGATCGTCCGGACTACTAAAAGCGTGCCGGGCAAATGAGAAGCACCAAGCCCAGGGTGTCCCTGTATAACTCCAGCGCCGACGAGCCAAAACACTTCCTGTCTGATGTAAAAGCGTTCTTGCGGCAGCCTGATTAATAATGAGCCGAGTCCAAAAGGTGAAAGTGCAATAGATTTTCCATTAAACATCCCAACCTCACTATGGTAGAGTTGTTGTCTCTGTTGATTTATTGCTCTGCTTGAACAGGTCTATGGCTGCCAAGTCCTGGGGATATCTCTCAATTTACTTTGTTTATTTAAGTTGAGGAGTCGTAACGTGTCTGCACCATCAACAGGTCCCCGACCGTCCTTCTCTACCTTCTCATTGACAAGCGGACCCCCTCCGACCTCCCTCGTCCGCCCAGTCATTCTGCCCACTATTCAGGGTTGTTTGAAGGTGAAAGGAAGAACACTAATCCGGCTGGTGAGTGCATAGAGGGACCATCTGTGTTGCAATCAATTCGAGGCTGATATCCAAGTCTTTCGTTCATCTCGCTGCTGAATGAAATGCCAGGCTGAAGTAGCTCCTTTAGAAAATTGGCAAATCTATTTACTGAAGCCTTCGCCTCTTGTCTAATGTCTGAAGCTCGTCAACAACTTAGACAGTGGAATATATGGAGACGGCCATCTCGGACCAAAGACTTTAGAGAGACTTCAGTCTCTGCTCAGTATTTTCAAGAGTCTTTCATCTGGGCTGATATCATTTGGCCGGTTAATTATAATTGAAGAATGTTGCAATGTAAGGGATGAAGTGATAACGTTTTGGAGCCAAAAGACAAGCAAAACGGGGAAAAATACACATTTTAGAGCAGTAGAATTTGCATAGTCATATCTTTTTTTTTTTTTGTTTCCAAAAAAAGTACCACTTCTTTCCTTGGGTTACATCTGATATTGCATCTTAAAGGGGCTCAGCAGAAGATAAAGCCCGTTGGCAATAGTAAAATAATTTTTTTGAAAATTATTGAATGATCATTAAAATTTGAAACTTTCTATATCTTTTCAGCTTGTGCGGTGTACTTTGGGGACGGGGTCTTCTATTTTAAGCAGGGGCGGGACTACAATGAAAGGTGATTCTTGGAAGATAATTTACCATAAGATATGGGCGAACCATATCATGTTATACTGGGCTGATGCATCATGGGATGATAGAAGATATAAAAGGGAAGAGGATTATTTTTTTTTTAATCTGAAAGTTACATGACCCAGATAAAATATTGAATTGTATAGGTGCAGCAGAGGTGGGATGAAACAGATGACACTGCAGGAAAGGGAGAGGTCGCAGGTTGAAATCTAAAAGTTACATGACCCAGATATAGTATTGAAATGTATAGGTGCAGTAGAGCTGGGATAAAACAGATGATACTGCAGAAAAGGAAGGGGTCGCAGGTTGAAATCTGAAAGTCACAAGACCCAGATACAGCATTAAAATGTATAGGTGCAGCAGAGGTGGGATGAAACAGATGACACTGCAGGAAAGGGAGGGGTCGCAGGTCAAAATCTGAAAGTCACATGACTCAGATACAGTATTTAAGTGTATAGCTGCAGCAGAGCTGGGATAAAACAGATTGCAATACTGGAAAGGAAGAGGTTACAGTTTGAAATTTTGAAATCTGAACGTCACATGACCCAGATACAGTATTGGACTATGTTCACACTACGTATCTTTCCGGCCATAGTTCGTACGTAGTTCGTACATGTGCGGCTGAAAGTACGGCCTTGGGAAAAATAAACATGCGGCCGGATTGCGAACATACGCCCGTAGTAGAGTTATGCTTCCCTAGCTTGTTTCGAATTAATCTGAAACAGGTCATTTACTTGGAAATCTTTGCCCAGCCCAATAAAACACACAGAAACTTTTGGATCTAAAAATCACGTTCAATTTGGCTGAAATAAGTACTCCATACGGGACTGCATGAAAATCCACGGCCGTGAGTTGGAACATTTCCGTCCTCAAACAATGGTCTTGTTTATTTTTCACGGCGCCGTATGCGATCCGGCCGTAAGCTCATACATAGTGTGCATTGTGCGGCCGTGTATCGTATACTTTCAAGCAAACGCATCAACCTCAAAACTACGTGCGTATATATTCGCGGTTCGCACTACGGCCAGAAATATACGTAGTGTGAACATAGCCTTGAAATGTATAGGTGCAGCAGAGCTGGGATGAAACAGATGATACTGCAGAAATAGTGGTAATTCCTAGTGCCAACCTAAAAATGTTTTACAGATTCTCTTAAAGAAATCAATGGGATTTGCTATTTTTCATGGATTGTAACCTGTGTGGCATCTGTATTTCCATATTTCCGTAAAAAAAAATACTGATGAGTTATAATTGACATGTTGGGGGAAAAAAAAACAGAAATATGCATGCACTACATATGCCCAATCTGTAATTTTTGCCGGATTACATGGGTGGATAGCGGGAGGAATTTACAGACTATAAAATACTGAACGTGTGCATGAAAGGTGGACACATCTGTAAGCAAGCCAGGAAAGTGAATCTTTGTTCCCAGGCGAAGTAAAGAACTGTTTCTCTATCATTTTGCCCTAGTAGCATGCGTCTTCTATTTATCAGTTACCATAGCGGCTGAGACTAAATGTAATGGTAGTCTTCAACACAATACATTTACAGGAAAGAGAAAGTATGCGGCTAGATGAAGTGCAGCTCAGCAGCTCTCAATCAGCTTAATGCGCTCGCCTATAATATCACTAACTTTTCAAATAAATTGCTTTCCAGGCTGTTTCATAAAACTTAGCAAATGTGACCAAACTGGGTCTAATGGTGTCCCAGCCTGATGGAAAGTGCATGGAGATATATTTTATATTCAAAGCCGTTGAACATTTTATTTCTTTATATTCTGTGCAGACATTGAAAGCGTTTAAGTGAAATTATAATGGAGAGAGTTTCAGTGTTTCCAATCCATTCGGTGGAATAAGTCCGACGATTTCCCAGACTACAGTGGGCAGTTCGGTGACACTTGCAATACAAGGAAACATCAAGCCTGGACCGGTGTTTCACTTACCGCAAATAAATTATATTCCGAGAGAAAATGAAATTGCTGCCTGTCTGCCATGTTTTACCACTGATTGATTAACCCTTTCATTGACTTCTGGTTGGATTCTGCCGCAGGCCTGCTGGGAAATGTACAGTAGATTGAGGTTTAGCCGGGGTTCTGTGACTGCGAATCAATCACGTGTTAAAAAAGAGAATTTGGTATCAGATACTGTTATTTTCTTGTTTGAGAAATTGGTTTGCTTGTGGTATACTGTAAATCACCTCGGCCATTTTTAGAACATGTGAGGCTGGAGCACTACACACAGAGGTGGCCACCTTTATTATTCTCAGAAGCACTATATACAGAGGTGGCCACCCTTATCCTTCTCAGGAGCACCATATAAAGAAATATCCACCCTTATCTTTCTCAGGAGCACTATATACAGAGGTGGCCACCCTCTATCTTTCTTAGAAGCACTATATACAGAGGTGGCCACCCTTATCTTTCTCAGGAGCACTATATACAGAGGTGGCCACCCTTATCTTTCTCAGGAGCACTATATACAGAGGTGGCCACCCTTATCCTTCTCAGAAGCAACATATAAAGAGGTATCCACCCTAATCTTTCTCCAGAGCACTATAAACAGAGGTGACCACGCTTATCTTTTTCAGCAGCACTATATATAGAGGTGACCACCCATATCTTTTTTTAGGAGCACTATATACAGAAGTGACCACCCATATCTTTTTTAGGAGCACTATATATAGAGATGACCACCCATATCTTTTTTAGGAGCACTATATACAGAAGTGGCCACCCTCTATCTTTCTCAGAAGCACCATACACAGAGGTGAACACCCTTATCTTTTTCAGGAGCACTATATACAGAGGTGACCACCCTTATCTTTTTCAGGAGCACTATATACAGAGGTGACCACCCTTATCTTTTTCAGGAGCACTATATATAGAGGTGGCCACCTTTATCTTTCTCAGAAGCACTATGTACAGAGGTGACCACCCATATCTTTTTTAGGAGCACTATATACAGAGGTGACCACCCATATCTTTTTTAGGAGCACTATATACAGAGGTGACCACCCATATCTTTTTAAGGAGCACTATATACGGAGGTGACCACCCATATCTTTTTTAGGAGCACTATATACAGAGGTGACAACCCATATCTTTTTTAGGAGCACTCTATACAGAGGTGGTTACCTTTATCTTTCTCCAGAGCACTATATACAGAGGTGGTTACCCTTATCTTTCTCAGGAGCACTATATACAGAGGTGACCACCCATATCTTTTTAAGGAACACTATATACGGAGGTGACCACCCATATCTTTTTTAGGAGCACTATATACAGAGGTGACCGCCCATATCTTTTTTAGGAGCACTATAAACAGAGGTGACCCCCCATATATTTTTTAGGAGCACTATATACAGAGGTGACCACCCATATCTTTTTTAGGAGCACTCTATACAGAGGTGGTTACCTTTATCTTTCTCCAGAGCACTATATACAGAGGTGGTTACCCTTATCTTTCTCAGGAGCACTATATACAGAGGTGACCACCCATATCTTTTTAAGGAACACTATATACGGAGGTGACCACCCATATCTTTTTCAGGAGCACTATATACAGAGGTGACCGCCCATATCTTTTTTAGGAGCACTATATACAGAGGTGACCCCCCATATATTTTTTAGGAGCACTATATACAGAGGTGACCACCCATATCTTTTTTAGGAGCACTATATACAGAGGTGACAACCCATATCTTTTTTAGGAGCACTATATATAGAGGTGGCCACCCTCTATCTTTCTCAGAAGCACCATATACAGAGGTGACCACCTTTATCTTTTTTAGGAGCACTATATACAGAGTTGGCCACCCTTATCTTTCTTAGAAACACTATATACAGAGGTGAACACCCTTATCTTTTTCAGGAGCACTATATACAGAGGTGACCACCCTTATCTTTTTCAGGAGCACTATATACTTAAGTGGCCACCTTTATCTTTTTGTGATTTTTGTTAAGGATTTAAATTCCCTATGTTGCAAAATAGTATTAGGATATGATTGCAAAACCCTCATGAGACTGCAATACACATGGCGACCACTGGGCGACCACATATAGGCAAAGAGCAAAAACAACTTCAGGCAGACTATGTTGAACCAAAAGAAAGGTAAGGATATACACATCTCTGTCAATACAGTGTTTCCAGAGAATGGTAAATGGTGTGTGGTACCGGTGCTATGTGATTCACAATCAAGGTTTGCTAAGCTTTTAATCCACTATTACAGGTAACTTACTCAGTGTAAGTTTATAAGAAGCTCATAGACTTACATTAGTAGAGTAAGTTCTGATCCAGCCACAAACCTGAGTTTCAATTGGCTAGTCAGCAAGCAAAAGCAAGGATGGGAAGTGTTTTTGTATGAGAGGAATGGAGTTCTCGGTAAGTGGAGGGAGCAGGGCAGCCATTTACGCTCACCAGCCTAATGATGGAAGGAGAAAACTTGTTTCTCTCTCAAGTTTTTCCTGCCCAGCTCAGCCATTTATGTCTAATACATAGGTATTAATGGATGGCGCATTTGCATTTATCTCCTTTTCTTCAAATCTGTGCTTCTCTGTATTTGGCTTCTCGAACTATGGCTGCTTGATGTTCGTGGCGGAACTACAGTGATATTGTACACCGGGAAAGAAGGGGATCAATATGCATTCACCCATCATTCATTCAGAGAGGTAGATGGCTGTGAGGGTAGGAAGAGGCTGGCTACTGCATGTTAATGTGAACTCCTACTAGCCACCATAGGGCCAGAAATAAGGAGTGAGGGGGCATTATCTGTGCTGGACTTTATCAGCCCAGAAGAATGCCTCCTAATTTAAATATTATTCCTAGCACTAATATCTTGGTACAGGAGCATCAGTAGCATTTATGAAATAAGGATGAGGAAAAGACATTAGCGCAACTCAAGCATGCTTGAGTCCAATTATTTGATCTTTGAATACCAGTGGATAAAGAAGTTGGATGCAAGCCGTAGGGAGTCCGGGAAAACACTTATACAGCCATAGGTCTTGGACTTTATCCATGTTTTACTGGACTCCCTAAGGCTTCATCCAACTTCTTCAGCCACCGGTATTCAAATGCCAAATGATAGAACTTAAGCATGCTCGAGCTGGACTCATCTCTAGTAAGGAGTCCTATTGTACACTTCCATTACTTTACACATTCAAAAGCTACTAACAGGCCCGCTGTAAAGTTCATTGTAGGTCAGTGAGTTACTTCCTTTGCACTATTTTGCTATACAGCCATTGAGACACTTAAGCCAAACCACCAGGAGGAGAAACTCTTGAAGTTGAAAGAACCTGAGAACTCTCTTTATTCCGTCTTCCATCGTTAAAAAATCTTGAGAAATTCTTTGGCTCGGGTAGAAGTTCCAGACACTTTTTGAAACCTTCAATGTCTCCATTCGTAGACTGAATAATCAACATCGAAAAACCATCTGTTACTCCACACAAAGGTAACACAGACAGCCTGTAACATTTCCAAAGAGTCACTGAACTGTGAAGAATGACATTTGAGTCACGGAGTCAGACTTTAGTTTTATGTAACGTGATGTGTTTTTTTTTTTTTTTTCGGTTTTGATTTGCCCTTAGATACAGCGCTCCTTGCTGAATATTTGACTTCTTGGTGTCAGTGAAGTGTTTTTTTTTTCCCTTTCCTTTTTTTTTCCAACTATAACTAAACCCCTTAGGATTCCACAAAAACACCACAATCTGTTATAGTTGTAAATTGACCACTTTGTTAGTATTTAGATTTTATATATAATTGTACATCTGGTTTGTCATATCAGTCATCTGGATCTTTGTAACAAATTCAAAAAGATGCAATACTCTTCTAAGACCAGTAGCCTTTGCCACAGTGTGGAATTTTAATTCCTTCGAAATTTTACTCTCCCATTTCAATCTACTCTGTCTATCGGGGTTTTGGCTTAGGAACCCTTACTGAAAACATTGTCGAACGCTTGTCAAAGACAGGCCAAGACCCAACTATAGGATTCTGGTTTGGTCTTACAATGACCTACTAAAATATGGAACACCTAACTCATGGGTAGTGTTGAGCAGAACCATCAAACTGTTCAGGTTCTGTAACATTCCCCGAACCCATGCACTCGGCATTTAATTTCCCGCAGCTCCAGAAGTTGGCAGCTTCCTTAGGGCTGCCAGGAAAACATGGACATTGTTTAACGCGAACAGTTTGACAGGGCCCCTCAACACTACTCATGGAGGAAGCTCCTTCCAGATCTTTATAACTCATCTTTAGTACTGCTACACCATAGGATGGGAAGAGTGGTTACTGAGTGAAGTGGAAAGTTAAGACCTAAGTTAGGAATCAACATCTTCTTTTTTTACCAGAAAACACAACATTTTATGGCACTCCTATAACTTTTTATTTTTGCTAAAATGGTAATTTTGTCTAAATAAGGCTAAGATCCATCGGGATCTTGCTAAGAAAAGATAGAGCAGGAGAATTAGTTTATACTAACAGGAGGTGGCCCATACACCCCCTTCACTAGCTGATTGATAGGCCATTGAAATAAATTTCCCCCCCTGCAGTATGCCACAGAATACAATGGCATCCCTCTCTTGATATTCTGGTATCATAAAATAAAAATTATATTTAAATAGATCTATCACCCCAAGATGTATAACCTACTAATATAATATGATCACAAATAGAACTGACTTCAGCAGGTGTTTGTTTGATTTACCCCTGATATTTGACTCCTGTAATTCTTTCATTTTCTACGTGGTATTGTCCCTAATGCTAAGTTTACACGGAACGATAATTGGCTTGATCGCACAATTAACGATTTAGAAGTAGCGATTTTTTTTTATAACGATCAGCGTTTAGACGGTACGATATATCGTACGAAAAAATTTTTTGCGATCGCGCGCCCGCAGCCCGGCCCGCTCACAGCCCGGCCCCCTGCTCATCCGCAACTCGGCCCCACGGTCAACCGCAGCCCCCTGCGCCGCCCCGATCACCACCCTCGCCGCTCCAATCGGCCCCTCTGCCGCCGCTCCGATTGCCACCCCCCTGCCGCCGCTGCTCCGATTGCCACCCCCCCCCCGCCGCCGCCACTCCGATTGCCACCCCCCGCCGCCGCCACTCCGATCGCCACCCCCCCCCCCCCCGCCGCCGCTCCGATCGGGGGCTGCGGATGAGCGGGGGGCCGGCCTGCAAGCAGGGAGCCGGGCGGCGGGCAGCTGGACTATCGCGCGACGACTGTTTACACAGAACGATCGGCAAATTTTTTGCCAGAAACGAACGACGATTTAAGAACATGTTAAAAGATCAAAATGAACGATTTCTCGCTTGATCGTTCGCCGCGTTTACACATACGATTATCGTTCGAATTCGATTGTTATTGCGAAAATTCGCCCGATAATCGTTCCGTGTGAACATAGCATAATGCTTTGTGTCTCTAAAGACAAGACAGCATTTTCTGCTGTCTCTGCTGAAGCCCCATCCATGAGAGATGTTTTCATCTCTGACCACCCCCTTCAGCCTACATCTCCCTGTCATATACACTTATACATATATATTTATTGGGACATTTAAGGAAGAATGAGGTGTGTTTTACATCATGCTGTCTTGTGCTGAACAATGCCACAGGCAAAGTAACAGACAGATAATGAATACAGCGGGTGTTGAAGATTTACTGGCTGGAGAGCAAATGTCCTGCAGCAGCTCTGGACATGGAAACAACAGAAGTGCTGTGGGAGAGGAGTAGGCAGGTTGGGAGGACTGTAATGAAAAACTGACGAAAATTAATATAAGGCTATGTGCACACTGCGTAAGAGACCGGACCGGTCTCTGCAAAGATCATTCCGGCCAAAACTTAAGTACCAGCCGGATGATCTTTCCGGACGAAGTGTACTGATGTGGGCGCATCAGAGTGCGCCCGCGTCAGAACTTTCCATAGTGCACAATGAAGCAAGCAGCTGGAGTGGCTCGCTTTATTGTGTGAACTGACATGGGTTTCTACTGCTGCAATTCACTGATTTGCGGCTGCAAACTGAAAACTGCAGCGCCGCACGGGATCCTGGTCGGAGTGTATACGATGTGTATACGCTCCGGCCGGGATCCCACAGCAGTAAAGGCAGTGTTCCACACCGTACAAAGTACGGCCATTGTTGCCAATGGCAACAACAGCAGTACTTTTACGTAGTGTGAACATAGCCAGGTCACGGAATGGCCGGTCTAATACGACGAGTGAACATGGCCTAACAGTGTAAATGAATAAATAAGATTTTGGTAAACTTGGCCCTTAGGGTGGGTTCACACTACGGAATTCCCGCGGATAAACTCATCGAAATTCTGTCCGCGCGCAAGGCCGCGCACCTTTCCACCGGCTCCATAGACACCATTCTATGGGCCGGCGTATTCCGCTATCCGCCGAAAGAATTGACATGTCACTTCTTTTGGCGGATAGCGGAATTAGCCGGCCCATAGAATGGTGTCTATGGAGCCAGCGGAAAGGCACGCGGACAGCAGACAGAATTCCGTGGAGTTTATCCGCGGGAATTCCGTAGTGTGAACCCACCCTAAGGGTGAATCCACATATTGGTATCATATTGCATTCCTAACATTGTAAATTTGCTGAAGAAACCTGGGAGGGTCTTTTTGGTTATTTATGGTATGTAACCTGCGGTACCTATATAAGAAACTTTATTCAGTAGGTTTGAGAAGGAATATATGAGAAACATACAGTAGGCATCAATAATATAAATCAACTTGGAATGTAGGCCAGCGGATGATTGACAGCACCAAGAGGACTGCCAGTATATCCCGGACAAGAACAATTGAATAAATATTAATGGAATTTACATGGGAGCGGTTGTTATGGTAATTCATACGCCAACAGTCCCGATCTGAATGATTTGTATCACTTGTCATTTGTGTTATATACAAGTCATTGTTTGAGCCTCGATTAATTTTACATAATCGCTGCTGACACCTGCTTTTTCTGCTTTGCAAAATCAATCCTTAAATAAAATTTAATTGTTGTATCGCGGCCATCAGACTGTACGTTCAATCCCCCCCTGTAATTTCATTCGGAATCACTGAATATACACAATATGCAATTTTGTATTGTAGTTGCAAATTGAATGATATTGCAATGCATAATGTATTTATATAACCGTGCATGGTATGAGCCTAGAACAGTGATCCAGGACTCTCCACACTCAGAATGCTCCGGCAGTCAGAGGCCCAGGCTGGGTTCACACTATGTTTTTGCAATCCGTTTTTTTGCAACAACAAAAAAATTGATGCATTTGTGTGCATCCATTTTTCCATTGCCTTTCAATATAAAAAAAATGGATCAAAACGGATCAGTTTTTTTTTTTAACAGACACAAAAATAAGGTTGACTACAGACAAATGCATCCCTTTTTTCATCTGTGTTTCATCCGTTTTTTTTTTTTTCTGCAAAAAAAAAAACGGATTGCAAAAACGTAGTGTGAACCCAGCCTACAGACTATAAACTGGTGGTTTGCCCCGTTGCCTTACAGTATTGAGGTCTGAAGTTCAAGTCCCAACAGGGGTAATATATGTAAGCAAGGTTGTTATATGTTCTTCTTGTGATTGTGTAGGTACTTCATTTCCACACACTCCAGGGACTCACAGCTCTCGCTTTATACTTGGTTCTCTACATCTATCACAAAGGGCACTACACCTTTAATGTAGCACTCTTTACAAGGAAGCTCTCTCCCTTGTCTTAATGGTTCTCTTACGAAGAGGAAAGGGGTTGAGAGAGATGAGGCACCAAATCAGGACAACAAAGAGTTAATTTCTAGCTACATGATTGGGCTATCTCCTCTGAAGTCAGCACTGACCTCTCTGACCTCTGAATACGTGCTTTCACTCTGGTCCTGATGTGTAATCCTTTGTTCTCTGCTCTCTGCTGGCGACTAATCTAACCCCTACCCTCTCCATAGGTTACACAGATGTAAAACAGTCAAGATTTCCTGATAATGAGTAGTGAATGACAGAGAGGAGGGAGGGGAGACCTGGGGAAAGGCTTTTTGAATGCAGATAATGGCATATTTGCCTAATAAACCCAATTACAATTTTTTTTTAGAATCGCCTGGACTATTGATTTCCGCACAAAAAAAAAAAAAATAAAATAAATGAAAAATGACAGTGACACTTTAAATATTTTTGCAGGTGTTAATTGCAGTGAATCATACATGCATATTTTGCCTTTAACATTGCACCATGCCCATTTTGTCCCAAGCTCTGCGCTGTTGCCAAACTTGGTGCAAAG
This sequence comes from Dendropsophus ebraccatus, assembly GCF_027789765.1. Lineage (NCBI taxonomy): Eukaryota > Metazoa > Chordata > Amphibia > Anura > Hylidae > Dendropsophus > Dendropsophus ebraccatus. The sequence goes on from NC_091457.1 coordinate 13,185,208, forward strand.
TGTGTGTTTGCACAAAAATGTAGCAAATGTTTGACGAATGTGCTTGATGATAAATCCCTCCATTGAATCTAATGAACACCCGCATGTGTACGGTAGACAATGTGTACTGTAGATAAAATGTACATTTATTACTTTGGACAAAAATTAAATCCCACAATAAAAAAAGCTACAGACCTCGGGCAGATTGAGTATTTGGTATCAGTATTTTGAAGCCACAGTCACAAGAATAAATATTATCCGTCTTTAGACTATGTTCACACAATGTATAAACAATCGCCGCTGTTTGACATGTTCAGGTTGCTGATACTGCCACATCGAAACATCATTTTATTTTATTTTATTTGGATTGTGGGCACATTTGAGAGTGTCTCCAATCTTAACCACCATAGAACTCTATGAAATGTACGGCCATCAGAACGGCCATAGAGTGTGAACAATGGCAATTGTTCACACCTTATCGACCGGAAATAATTTACGTGTCGATTACTTCTGCGGATGCATTAGAACAACTCCCGTTGTTCTCCATAGACTTCAATGCAAAGCATTATTTTAAGACGAGAACAGCCATGGTTTTATTCGCAAAAAACGGCCATTGTGAACATAGCCCTAATGTTAAGTGAGCATGCTCGGCTGGGCAGCATAGTGCCGATTCCTACTGCATTTTCTTCTTTCTAATTTCATCCCTTGAAGGAATAAGAAAACAAAATATACAAACATTAGAACAAAAAAAATAAATAAATAAATTATATATATATATATATATATATATATATATATATATATATATATATATGTTTCTGGCAATTGACGGCATACCGCTGGAGTTCTAATGTGTCTTGCAGAAACCTTTTACATTTTAATTTTTGTAAATCTCATTGACACCCAGGGGACAAAAAAAATATACAAAATTTAGCACTAAATAATGCAAGGGTCACCGGGTTAAATGCTTGAGTTTCCCATTCATTTCAATAGGGTTAATTACTCCAGTCAAACATTCCAGCATTTTAGTGCTCGCTCACAACACTATACATTATGTTTCACTCGTAATTTGGGGCCAGTTCTAGTTTTAACCTTGATATATTAAAGGAGAAGTTTGAAAATTTGGCAGGGGCAGAGGGGAATTTAAAACAACTACAAATTTACCTCTCCCCGTGCCCCGGGTGAGTAGCAGGACCAGGCTCTGGGATCTCTGCTGCTGCACGCATCAGGACCCGACTGATGGATTGGCTGCTCAGCCAGTCAGTGACTGGGACGCGATGCCGCTTTAGTCACTGATTGGATGAGCAGCCAGTCCATCAGCCTGGATAGGCATTTTCCCCCGAGTCATGGTGCTATCACAACTCGTGGGAGAATGCCTTCCAGCAGGGGTCCCTAGGCGGATCCCACTGCTCGGGGAGGGGAGGGGTTAGCGCGTAATTGTCATCAAATTCCCCACAGCCAACTGCCGAATTTTCAAAATGGCCGGACTTCTCCTTTAGTGCAAAATATGAACCAAATCTGAAAGGTGCAAATAGGATCAAATTTTTTTATTTGATTCTTTAAAAAATAAATAAAATAAGAAATGCTAAGTATTAATTTGTTTTGCAATACTTTTTTTTTTTTGCATTTCTTTATGTGAATTATTAAAAACTGCCCATCCTGTTTGTTTTTTTTCCAGTTACTAATATTTGCAGGATAAATCATTTCAAATTCCATAAAATCTTTGGCAAATACCAGAGCTCTGCTAGAAAAACAAGACATATGGGAGCCCCCGGTTTGCTGCTTATTTCGAACTGTAGCCACATGTGTGGAGATAGAGGATATTGCGTTTTCTACCAGTGCCATGGATACCCAGCGTAAATCACATACTCCTTGCAGGACACATTTGCTCGTGCGGCTCAATTGTTTGGCTCTTGTACAACTACCCAGTGTGTATCAGGCGGTATTATACCAGCAATAGCCGCTTCTGCCTTGCTTTAAATAGAAATGTAAAGATGGGAGATTAACCGTTTAGCTGCTGTCTGAGGGTTTTTAGCAGGGGGGGGGGGACATATTTGTAGATTTGACTATGAGGAAAGCTAGAGGGTTATCTGTGCAGACAGGTTTCATTTTCATGCCAATATTAACAATGGCTTTTATTGGACTATTTGCTCAGTTACTCAAGGAGAAAATGATGAAGTCTCCATGGTGACAGAAGCATCTCTCTGTACTGTGTAGCGTATGCCACTCTTGTGAGATGCAAAGGCTGAAAACATGGCACAGGCTCTGGCTGGTGATTCTTATTATTCAAATAAATTATGGAAATTTTTTGTTTTCAAAAATAGGATTAGATCCCTCTAAAAGAAGACGGAAGTAACGTTGAGTAGAATATGGGGTGTTGCCTATAAGGGGAAGGTAAAACTTCACTTATACAGTACTTATGGGTGTGCGATCGAAAATGCGAATGCTCAGGTTACTGCAAGACTGCGGAACTGCGGTGGTACACCATCAATTGCCAGCATACCACCAGAGTTTTAATATGTCTTGTAGAAACCTAGTGCATTTTTTCGTTCTAACTTTTGTATATTTCATCTGTTCAAGTGATATGTAAACAAAAAATATGAAACGAAAAATTCCATCCACGGCTTCAATAAAATTATGGTAGCTTTATTGGGTCATCACAAAAAAAAGAAAACAAAAACAAAAAAATAAATAATAAAAGATAAAAACACGCCGACGCGTTGCAGGGTTAGAACCCCTTAATCATGGCAAATGTATGTGGGTAATGTACAGGTTTATATGTGTATGGAATGTGATGTCCCGCCTCGGGATAGACACGCGCCAGACAAAGGAGAACGGGAGCACCTGTTCCAAGTAAGGTCACATGACCATTAACATCCATTAGTATAACATCATAGATGTGATGATGTGATGACCCAATAAAGCTACCATAATTTTATTGAAGCCATGGATGGAATTTTTCGTTTCATGGACTTTCCATGAAGCCAGAACGTGCTTCACTTCCAGGAGGTCCACACACACCTGCGCTAATTGTGGCTATCAAGGGTGAGCTGACATATTCTCCTTTTATGCTGTAAACAAAAAATATACAAAAATTAGACTGAAAAAATGGAATACGTTACTGCAAGACACATTAAAACCCCAGCAGTATGCTGTCAATTGACGGCATGCCACCAGAGTTCTATTGTGTCTTGTAGTAACCTGTTGCTTTTTTTTTTAATTAATTAAATTTTTTTGTATATTTCGTTTACACATCCCTTGACGGTGAACAAGAGCACTATAAGGAATTCTGCCTGTAGGTGGAAAAAGGAACTGGTGTCAGCAAACTTAATCAATTCAGGAATCGTTAAAGATATGTGGAGGGAAATATTTGGAGGACTAAGTCTACATGTGGTCGGATTCCTATGACGATATAGCACACAAGCTACAAGGGAGGCCAACACATGAATGCTGCCACCAATCAGTGGCCTCAGCTGTTGCATGCACTACTACAGGGACTTATGCTCTCTGCCGTAATATGGCACATAACTGCTTAGGCCACTGATTGGCTACAATAGTCACATGTTGGTGCCTACTAGAGCTTATGCTCTGAATCTCTATAGGATTGGTGTTTATGTTCATTTAAGAAATTTGGGCCTCATTTTTTTTATTCCCCATAGCAATAAAGTTATGTGCATTAGATTTCTGGTGATACGTTGATTCAGGGATTATTTTGATAGTCATTGGAGTCTGAATTTTTTTCCCCCCCTGTGATGGGGCAATTGGCATCTGCCCCTATGAGGTTTTTGCCTTCCCCTGGGTCAGCACAGTAGAGTTTCTCTAGGTTTAACCTGATGGACTCTTGTCTTCTTTCAACCTTATTAACTATGTTACTATGTAACAAAATTGGCACAAGCAGGAAAAATATCAATAAATAAAATAGTATTTTCAATAAAGTTGTTTACTTCAAATTAGATTTAAAAAATAAATAAATAAATAATGTTTACAAAAAAATAACAATTCCATAGTCCATTTTCATACTTGCTAGAAATATTCAGTAACCTCCATGATCAACTTGCTGGTTCTACACCAAAGGAGGATTGACAGGTTGTCTTGTCTTATAAGATCTGCAACGCCCAAGGAGACCAATTTTACTTAAGAAACTGTAGCCGAAGGCTCTCGAAGGGCTAATACTTGTCTACTGCTGCGTGTTAAGATTCACATGTCTCCTCCACAGTCAACAAGCTTCCAAGTAGCCAATGGCTGCCTGTGTGTCAGTATGGATTACGCGGTACCACGTTATGTATGCTGTCAAGGCATAGCCTCCAGGGGATGACATTTTTGGCCGGCAAAATAATTTAAAGCATGTTCCTATAACGTTATAGGGTTAGCACCTTTCCTTAGGGTGAGCAGGAGCAATGTGTTAAGATCAGAAAGCCATGATTAATACAATTATGTTACTCTCTCTTGTATGCCCCATGGAGCTTGGAATTAAATCAAGGTCTCTAGAGGGTTTTTCTTTTCTGACTAGAAGCAACCCTGGGTCTCTGACGGAAGATTAGAGAGATGTGTTTAATCTAACGGTACCATGCTAAACTTCTCCCCCTGTGTGTCAGCACTCTTCCTTTCATTAGGAGTCCTCCCCATGGCATTACCGAGGCAAAAAAAAAGCTAAATGAATGGAGTCTGCTTCCAAAGATGGCTCGTAAAGGCTGGCTTTCAACTCAGTAGGGAGGCATATGACCCAAAGTGAACTTCGCAAAGATGTGCTGTGGGGAAGTTTACACAACTTAGCTAAATGTCAGTGCCGTGGTGGAGCAGAATTCATTTTGAGCACTTCGACGTTCTATGGCAAAAGACTTTTTTTTTTTTTATCAATCTGTAGTAAAATGTAAATCCTTAAAGTCCTACCATGTCCTTAAGGAGAAATTTCCTTCTCTCTTTTCAGGGTGAAACCTTCTGTTTTCTTTAATTTTGGGGATTTTTTTTTTTTTTTTATATGTTAATATTTAAAAAAAAAACTATTGGGGTTTGTCACTAGGGATTAGTGAAGTTAGAGTCTCAAGCTTTGGTTTGAAATTCATTAAACATGCCATCCGCACATCTAACAAACCAAGAAAATGGTATGCTCATCTGTCCGCGCTCCCGTAGTGTCCTCTTCTATGTCTTAGGTGTCTCCAGCCCGCTCAACCAATTACTGACGGTCAGTGACTGGCTGAGGGGGCTATCACTCATGTCTGGAGAGTAGCAGCCTGCTCAGCCAATCACTAGCCGCAGTGCTGTCCTTTCTCAGCAAGTCACTGATTGGCTGAGTGGGCTGTCACTTTCACCTCTGGAGCAATACCCTGCTCAGCCAATCACTGAACGACTGAAACAGAACAGTACCAGCCAGCCATTGGCTGTCCAGACTGTCAATCTCCAGATGGTGGTGGGGGGGGGGGGGAGACTGGAGATGAGAAACTGAGGACACTGGGGGAACGCAAACAAGTAAGTAGAGATTAGCGTATAGCTGAATGGCACCAAAACAGCTAAACACCTGTAATTGTTTAGGACATACCTGACAAATCTGAATTTATGCCAAAAATTTGCAAGCCTGATGAAACAAACTTTTGAAAAGTTCACTTATCTCTAGTTATCGTCATAGACATTTATATCCAACCCACAGAATTGGGAACCAGTGTCTAATGGCAAGGGTCCAACCAAATAGGAATCTTATGATCTCGAGAAACTCTGACTAGAACAGTAGTGTGTAGACTTCAACACAGGGATTTTAGACATTCAACAAATGGAGCCTAGAGTCTAGTCTCTACACTGCCACTCCATTTAGTGCCCAAATCAGGACATTGCCAAAAGTCCCAGCAGTAACCCAGTAGGAGATCCCAGGGGGCATCCTCTACATGAAGAGGTGTTGTGATGGCTAACACACTAAACAAGGTTAAAGGGAGCCTGGAAGCGTGGAAAATATAATATTATAATATTAAGTTATACTTTTGGGTGATAGGATGTTGATCAAGGGATTTATTCTGATGGTCATATTTGGAGTTGGAGCAGAATCCCCTTCCCGCAGCATGAGACAATTGGCATCATGCAAAAGGTTTTCACTGGATCCACACAACAGGGTTATAGGTTGGACTTTATGGACTCTTGCCTTTTTTCAACCTTATCAAGTATGTAACCATATCACTACACCCCCACATTCACCACTGTCCTGTGTCTACAGTGGTAAAAAAAAGGAAGTGATAAAAGCCAAAAACTAAATATTTAATGGGGTACAAGGATAGAGATAGAAATGTGTCCACCTTTACCTTTCCAAAAGTTAATCAAGGACTAATTTCTTAAGATACAAATTCAATAAATTATCAGAACCTGCTCGCGAGATCTTGAACAAGCTGCAATTCCCATCACAACCACTAGAGTTCATAGAGACACAAATAGCCCAAACAACTCCTAGTAGAGCAAGGAAAGATAAGGCAAGCCACATCTATACTTCAAAAAAAAGAAAAGAGTAGAACATATTCATAGTAAAAGAAATCATGCAAGTTAAGAATTTTATTCTACTGGTGACAGATGAATACAAAATCAACACCTACCGTGTAACGTCCTCCTGAGAGTTTCCCAAGCTTGATGGGGACTCTCCTAGGCAAAGATCTCTTGACTATGTGAGAAAATGTTGAGCGATACACCATAACTTGCTAAATTTGGTTTGCAACCTTGTTCCCAAAGACAAGCCAATTAGCCCCCCTAATGCACCGCGGTGCACACGACATCAGGGGGGCCCGATCTTCTGAGACCCAACTCAGGGTAATTTATTTTTGTCCCATGCCGTGCCTCAATTAATCAAAATGATATTTTTACCATAGTTCCAGCTTGTGTTCTTCCCACCGGGATCTGTCAGACACAATAATTTTCCCTAGCGGTAACTAACGCTAAGCTGCCTCGTGCTTTTGTACAGCAGTGCGCTGATCTCCCAACATGCTATCTGTTTGCCCTCATTTGTGTCACTATTAAAGTGGATATAGCTGTGAGCTTTGCAGTGTGAGATGAGGCATGTAGGAATTTGTAAAGGGAATAGTAATGCTTTGCGCTCCCATGAGATTAGACAAGTTCAACACAAAGGTTACGATGCCATGCATGAGCACTGCTCTGATCCTGCAAGACTGAAAACTGCAGTCTTGGCCCGAAGCCAAACCGATGGGGAGTGATGCCTGGGGTCAGCCGGGAAGCAAGGAGAGCAGGGATGACAGTCTCTATAAGGAAGCATGGAATATTGCTGGAGCAAAATGCAGCTAATTTTAGTTCTAGCCTAGCCTGGGTGATTAGATTATAATGTCTTTTGGTTAAGCTGCAATTTGATCTATGTATGGAGTATTTTTTTTCCCTTTATATTCTCAGCATTGTACGATGGGAAATAGAGTCTGACGTTAATAGAGATGAATTGGGAGCAGGTGGGTTTCTGCACAAAATGATCAGTGTAACACCCTTCCAATAATAAGGAAATTTTCTAAGGATATGGGCCTCCCTCCTATAAGGAGATGTATTCAGGGCCGATGTATTCTCCCTCTTATTGATGGATTACACTTCATTCAATTGAGTTTTACTGTGTTGACTATATCCATTTTATAATATATATATATATATATATTTATATATATATATTATTTTTAATTTATTTTTTTGTCCAGAAGTTAACTCCTTAAATTATACTTTCATCCTTTGAAATTCATTTATGTATTTCTTTATTTATGATTCATATTTTAACAATTGTATCAGTATTACTATTATTATTATCAACAACAATAATAATAACAACAACATTAACCCTTTAAGCATATTTGCGTAGAAATATTGCGACACTCACCACGTTTGTTGCAAATACACAGTTTCTTTGCTAATAAAAAAAGAACCATAATAACAGCAGGTAAGACGCCAGTGAAAAAAACAATGTGTGTTACCGGTTACAGCTGTTTCAGGCTATCCCAGCACTTCTACAGGTCTGAAGAAGCGCTGCGATAGCGTGAAACAGATGTCACTGGCAACACACATTGTTTTTTCACTGGCGTCTTACCTGCTGTTATTATGATTTGTTTTTTTATAATAAAGGAACTGCGTATTTGCAACAAACGTGGTGAGTGCCGCAATATTTCTACAAAATTATGTTGTGAAGTTGGAGATTCTTGTTTTATCAGCCGAGCACCCCACATGACCCTCACCTGTTTCCACCTACCTGCAAGAGTTTACTCTTGATATGGACTAAAAAGAGTTCGTTCTCCTAGAAAGCAATTTCTGATGTGCCGGTACTGTGACTTTTCCCTTTCGTATTAACCCTTTAAGGACACAGTGGAATTTGACCTTGAGGTACCGGTCAATTTTCACTTTTTCGTTTTTTTTTTTTCCTCCTCGCCTTCTAAGAATTATATTGCTTTTATTTTTTCTATTAACAGGGCCATGTAAAAGCTTGTTCCTTTATAATGGCGCCTTTCAATCTACCGTAAAATGTATGACGAAACCCCCAAAATATGGGGTGAAATAGAAACATTTTGAGGGGTGTAACATAATTCCCTTTATGGTAAAATTTACATATTTTTATTGGTATTAAATTTGTTTAGATGAAAGGTTTTAATCACTTTTCATGCTGCCTTAACCACGAGTCACTTTCATGCTGCCTGAACAACAAGTCACTTTCATGCTGCCTGAACCACAAGTCACTTTTATGCTGCCTGAACTAAGAGTCACTTTCATGAACAGGGAGAGATCTATCAATCAAAGTGGGGTTTAGAGAAGCCATTAGGGCCCCTGACCCTGACTCATGGTTTAGACAGCATGAAAGGGATGACATGTTCCCTTTAAAATTGTTGGAGAAAGAGAACCTGTAAGATTGACAGTCTACAGACAGCATATTATAGAGCAGGAGGAGCTGAGTGGACTGATATATACACAAGTATACATATCTGCTAATCATTGAGCAGGACCACCCATTTGACTATTTGACTAGATTAAAATATTAAGACTTACTTATTCAAGTTTTTCCTATAATATTATGTATGTATTTGCTCGGCTCCTTCTGCTGTATAACAAACTACCTGCACATTGGACTTCAGTTTTAAAATGACAGATTCCCTTTAAATGAGTTGCATGAAAGAAGAAAAAACATTACTATGTTTGTCCATAAACAGCGCCACACCTGTCTACAGGTTAGGTCTGGCATTGCAGCTCAGATTCATTGACCCAAATGGGGTTTTGTTGTATGTGTAGTTCTGTTTGGAGAGAAAAGAAGTCATTTTTCTTTTTAAATCTTGCACAATCCCTTTAATAGGGCCAAAGAGTCAGTCAGAACAAACAGAGCTTCAGTGTGACGGGGGAAGAACGGAGTCTATAAAGAAGCAGACTACTTAAGATATCAGTTAGGGTCGTCCAGGATCAGAAAGGAATAGTGTATGTTTTTTGTTTTTTTTTCCAGTTAGAAATAGCGCCACTAATGTCCACTGGTTATGTCTGGTACTGCAGCACAGCGACTGTACCTTACATTTTTCAATTGGTTAAAGGGGCTGTCCAGCGAAAATCTTTTTCTTTTAAATAAACTAGTGTCCGAAAGTTATATAGATTTGTTATTTAAATCTATTAAAAAATCTCAAGTCTTCCCATACTTATTAGCTGCTGTATGTCATGCAGGAAATGTTGTTTTATTTTCAGTCTGGCACAGTGCTCTCTGCTGCCACCTCTATCCAAGACAGGAACTGTCCAGAGCAGGAAAAGTTTTCTATAGGGGTTCATATAAAACAGAGACAAAGTTCCTGTCTCGGCCAGAGATGTCAGCAGAGAGCACTGTGTCAGACTGGAAATAAAATATTTCTTGTAGGACATACAGCAGCTGATAAGTACTGGAAGACTTGAGAAGCAAATTACAAATCTAAATACCTTTCTGAAATCAGTTGATTTGAAAGAAAAAAGATTTTCATTGGACAACCCCTTTAAATAGCTATGTTAAACTACTTCAAAGATACCATATAAAATGAATCAGCGCAGGACATTAAGCATAGCCATAGGGTATAATGGATAGTGAGTCAGATGTATGCCAGCAAAGTGCACTTTCAGCATATGTCTGGCTGGTCTTTGGAACACACCATTTTTTTTTAGCTGTATTGGAATTGCATTTGTATTGTGTTTTGTGCAATGTATAGTAAATTATTTTTTTTTTATCATTATTTGCAGCTTTGTTGTGCAGGGTTTTACATCTATTACGTAGTCTGGGAGATTCTCCTTAAAGGGGTTGTCCAGCGGAAAAAAAAATTTCTTTCTATAGATTGGAAATTTACTTCTATTTAAAAATCTCAAGTTTTCCCATACTTATAAGCTGCTGTATGTCCTGCAGGAAATGTTGTTTTATTTACATTCAGACACATTGCTCTCTGCTTCCACCTCTGTCCATGTCGGAAGACATTTTCCCCGAGTTGAGATGATGTCAGGATGTCCCGGCTGATGGACTGGCCACTCAGCCAATCTGTGAATGGAGTGGTGTCCCTTCCAAGTCACTGACTGGCTGAGCAGCCATTCCATCAGGTTTCTGACCTGCCAGCTCCAAAGATTTTAAAGCCTGGCAGGGGTCCCGCCAATCACTGTCAGTCTTTGTTATCAAATTCAACCCCTGCCGTCTGCCGGCTTTTATAATCCACCAGAATGAAGTTTGTTTACTTCTGTACAATGCCACAGGCAGAGGGTCTGTGAGGGAATGCATGCAGCAGGTGCTGCATATTTACTGAGAAAGCAGAGCAATGGTTTGTTGTGTTCTGAAATGTTCTGAAATGTTGCATTCTGAAGCAGCAACAGCTTTTGGGGTGAGGCGTGCTGTGGGAGGAGAGTTTTCAGGGTGGGAGGACAATAATGTAGAGCTTAGGAAAAGCAATGTGTGTAGAGAGTAAGAGAATATGGGACATGATTATACTGTATAGCCAAGAAACACAGATTTTTGGTGGTTTTAATACTGGGTCAAACAGGTGAGTAAAACTATACGTTCCTGCTGAACTAATAGAAAGGTACAGGTGGACACATCTAATAGAGTACTCATTCTCCTGTATACACTTGTTTTCCTAACCAAGTGGCAGGTTTGGTCCCTTATCTTCCAAGGTCTTTGGTTTCACGGCAGAAGTTTAATCAAGGAAGAAACCCTCTGGTGAACACAAAGCCAATTGATGTTCATCTGTAAGTTTACAGGTCACTTACAAAGTCGCCTGAAGTTGTCTTTAGCCTCAGAGTATGGGGACATCGAGACAAATCCCCTTCTTCACACCATGTAGCAGCATCGGGCCCAACGTGTCAATCTTATGACTCGCCATGAATAATTCAATCAACAGAATAACCCTCCAGCAAGTGTGAAGCCAAGAGAAGTTCAACCACTGTGAATTCACAGGTCACACGAATCGCTGGGAGCAGCGGGATGACTGGCCGCCGTTCCAAGACTCCCCGATGAAGGTAGAAATTGCATCAATGTGATCCCAAACCTATAGCCCCCCAGCTGTTATAAGACTACAACTCCCAACATGCCCTAATAGTCACTGTCACTGGTTCAATAGTGTAAACGTTTTCTATTTACTATTCATTGTGTTCCTTACTGTTTTATGTAACCGCAATGATTTCCTCCTGGTTGTCACAGGTTACTTCCCATACTACTGATCTATCTATCTATCTATCTATCTATCTATCTATCTATCTATCTATCTATCTCCTATCTATCTATCTATCTATCTATCTATCTCCTATCTATCTATCTATCTATCTCCTATCTATCTATCTATCTATCTATCTCCTATCTATCTATCTATCTATCTATCTATCTATCTATCTATCTCCTATCTATCTATCTATCTATCTATCTATCTATCTATCTCCTATCTATCTATCTATCTATCTATCTATCTATCTCCTATCTATCTATCTATCTATCTATCTCCTATCTATCTATCTATCTCCTATCTATCTATCTATCATCTATCTCCTATCTATCTATCTATCTATCTATCTATCTATCTATCTATCTCCTATCTATCTATCTATCTATCTATCTATCTATCTATCTATCTCCTATCTATCTATCTATCTATCTCCTATCTATCTATCTATCTATCTATCTATCTATCTATCTATCTATCTATCTATCTATCTCCTATCTATCTATCTATCTATCTATCTATCTCCTATCTATCTATCTATCATCTATCTCCTATCTATCTATCTATCTCCTATCTATCTATCTATCTATCTATCTATCTATCTATCTCCTATCTATCTATCTATCTATCTATCTATCTATCTCCTATCTATCTATCATCTATCTCCTATCTATCTATCTATCTATCTCCTATCTATCTATCTATCTATCTATCTATCTATCTATCTATCTATCTATCTATCTATCTATCTCCTATCTATCTATCATCTATCTCCTATCTATCTATCTATCTCCTATCTATCTATCTATCTATCTATCTATCTATCAATCTATCTATCTATCTATCTATCTATCTATCTATCTCCTATCTATCTATCTATCTATCTATATATCTATCTATCTCCTATCTATCTATCTATCTATCTATCTATCTATCTATCTATCTATCTCCTATCTATCTATCTATCTATCTATCTATCTATCTATCCATCTTTTCTTTTTGAAGATCTTCTAATGTAGATAAATAAGTGTAAGAGAAACTAAAGGGGTATGCTAAAATAGTTTTTTTAATCAATTGGTGTCAGAAAGTAATATAAGTTAAATAATTTGCTTCTTTTTAAAAGAAAACGTAAGCCTTCCAGTACTTATCAGCTGCTGTATGTCCTGCAGGAAGTTGTGTATTCTTTCCAGTTTGACACAGTGCTCTCTGCTGCCACCTCTGTCCAGATCAGTAGCAAATCCCCATAGAAAACCTCTCCCGCTCTGGATAGTTCCTGACATGGACAGAGGTGGCAGCAGAGAGCACTGTGTCAGACTGGAAAGAATACACCACTTCCTGCAGGATATACAGCAGCTGATAACTATTGGAAGACTTAAGATTCCTTTTACAAAGAAATTACAAATGTAATCAGTTGTCCTGGTTAAAGATCACAATCCCGATGACGTCATGGCCCTGGGATCATACGTCTTCCATAGGGCACATGGCCCAGCTGAGCCAAGCTTTGTGCCTGCCGCCATCCGCCATGTCTTGGTGTGATGTGTGCTCTGCCCTTACTCACGGCAGAGGTCAGGAGTATAGATTGTTTGATATGCACGCTGCTCGGGGATGCAGATGAGCTTATGAGGGAATACATTGGCTGATATTTGCCTTGTGCCTCAATTTGCCAGCGTACTAAAAATAAACAGCACACTGTTTCCAAGCTATGAATATTCAGCATTTTGCACAAGATTTCTCCTGCCAAATCTATGGATGAACTTTTCCCCAAACTGAACATAAATTATAACAGAATGTCTGCTGATTGCCAGTGACATGCTTCATAAAAATGAACGTATGCACGGTGTGGAGAGAGGCCAGGGGAGGCATGTGCTATTGCTATCTGTCAACACGTGAAATCACTGCGCTCTTCTCTATAGGGGGGGATAATGGTTCCTTGCCTAAAGATTCCTGCCCTCAGATACAGAACAGAAAGCTAAGACCGAGGTCGTTTACATGTGCCGATAATTGGAATCAGTATACGGGTGTATTGGAGGATAATCTATACCAGGAGCATACAATGTATCACATACCATACCTCTACCTATAGCAGTTTTGCTATATACAGTGGTACCCTGGTTTACGAGTAACTTGGATTGAGAATGTTATGCAAGAAGTGCTCACAGTTTTTTTTTAAATCTGTGACTCGGTATAAGAGCATTGCTTTGGTTTAAGAGCTTCCTGTACTGGGTGGGAGTGGGGGAGGGGCATGACCAGCACAGGGTGGTCTACAGAACTGTACTCTGACCCAGAAAGTCTCCCTAACCTTCCAAATCATGGCAGATCCACTTTAGGCTGGGGCTTGCATCAGGGGACAGGACTGTGGGGGTAATCCTTTAATAGGTGTAACCTCTCTCTCCCCGGTGCTGCATTTGTGTGCCCTCATATGTCCTACTCATTCCTTCGTGCTCCCTGCAGTTTCTGTCAGCCCTTGTCTTTCCCTTCCTTTCTCTTCTAGCTATAATGTGTCTGCATTTACACTCAGTTATACACACTGCTGATATAATGTGCCTGCACTGTACAACAGCAGGAACACCTGTCAAAGATAGGAGTCCCTGTTCCTTCACTAACTGAGTAACACCCACACAATCACTGTGTGGCTTATAGACATGAGTGAATTGATTGAGGACAAACTGATTTGGTTGGGCTGAATCTGTAAAGGAGCAGAACACCACTTAACGATAAAGAGTCCCTGCTCCTGCACTAAGCAGGAGCTTGGTTGCTGATCAGTCACATTGTTTTGAGTGAATCTGTACAGCAACAGGAACACCTTTTAAAGACAGGAGTCCCTGCTTCTATATTTACTGAGCAGCACTTACTACAACCAATATGTGGCCACTAGCCATGAGTGGATTGAATGAAAAAATTAATGAATGTATTCTGAATAAAAAAAATAAAAAAAAAATCAGATTAATGTAAATCTGACTTTTTTTTTGTGTGATTTGCATAGATAGAGCTGGGATACCTGTTTTTGACAGAACAGCAAGCATCACAACCACTATGTAGCCACTAGACATGAGCAATTGAGTGAAGAGAAATTAAATTTAGAAAAAAAACAAATTCAGATTCATCCGAATGCAAATTTTTCTCATTTTTTTTTTAGGGGGAGTCTGTCAGGACTGGCAGGCGTAGACAAGACAAAAGACAGTGGGCCCTAGATCTGAACCCACCCACTGTCACCTGCCTACTTGCCTCAGTCGACCCTAAACGGTCGCGGACAACCACGGAGTCGGTCCCTACACTGCGTAGGTGGATACACAAAACGTAGACAGACAAACAAAACACAATGGAGGATAGTCAACTAGCAGGGTCAAAACCAAACAGACCACGCAGTACAAAATCAGAAGGAGAGCGGATAGTCAAAAGTCAAGCAAGAGGTCAGAACACGGGCAGAGCAATAGCAAGGGGATTAGGACAGGGAACGCTGGGAAAGGAGCAGGGGAGCTGGGACTAGTAACAACTAATAACCAGCAGGGAACAGAGGAACTGACTGCTTTTTATCCAGGAAAAAAGACCAGGTCCAGCAGCTGATTGGAGCAGCCCAGATCCCAGCATCAAGCTCAGCTGAACAGACCTAGCAGTGCAGTAACCCCTACACTGCCAGAAGTCTGACAGGCCAGGCAGGTGTGGCTGAGAAGTGAAACACAATTCAAACACAAAACCAGTGCAACAGCAGACATAAACTCAGCGCTTCCTTGGCCGCCCGACATGGACTGAGGAGCGCAAAGTCACATTCCTAACAGTACCCCCCCTCTTATGAGGGGCCTCAGGACCCTCACCCAAAGGACCCGGCCTGGAAGGGTTACGCATGTGGTATTGTCTAACCAGACGAGGTGCATGCATGTCTTTGCTTGCCACCCAAGTCCGTTCTTCCGGACCAAATCCCTTCCAGTGTACAAGATATTGTAGAGAACTCTGGACCCAACGAGAATCCAGAATTCTCTCCACCTCGTATTCCAGTTCACCTTGGACGACCAAGGGAGCAGGGGAAGTAGACGGCAACACAGGGTTAACATATTTCTTTAACAGTGATTTATGAAAGACATCATGTATTTTCCAACTCTTAGGTAATTGTAACTGATAAGACACAGGGTTAATGATTTTCATAATTACATAAGGACCAATGTATTTTGGAGAAAGTTTACCAGACGGGGCTTTTAACCTTAAGTTTCTAGTGGAGAGCCATACCTTATCCCCCACCATATATTCTGGGCCAGATATACGTTTTTTATCAGATTGTTTTTTAAAACTTTCTTGGGCTTTAACCAGGTTCTGAAGAGCCTGGGCCCAAACTGTGCACAGTTTATTGTAGATTTTTTCAGCAGAAGGGTTAACAGATTCGGCAGCATGTACTGAAGAACATCTAGGATTAAACCCAAAATTACAAAAGAATGGTGACATCTTGAGGGATTGACTTTCTCGGTTATTAAGTGCAAACTCAGCTAGAGGCAAGTACTCTTTCCACTTGTCTTGTGACCCTGCAACAAAACATCTTAAAAATTGTTCCAGTGATTGGTTGACCCTCTCGGTTTGACCATTGGATTGCGGATGAAAGGCGGAGGAAAAAGACAAAGTTATACCTAAGCGACCACAGAATTCCTTCCAGAATTTCGATACGAATTGTACGCCCCTATCAGATACAATATTTTCAGGGACCCCATGCAGACGCAAGATATGGTTAATAAACAGGGAAGCTAGGGTACGAGCGTTAGGGAGTTTACTAAGAGGAATGAGGTGACACATCTTGGAAAATCTGTCAATGACGACCCAAATCACCGTTTTCCCCCTGGAAGGGGGCAAATCGGTGATGAAATCCATAGAGAGATGAGTCCAAGGTCTCGTAGGCAGTGGTAAGGGTTGAAGCAGACCCTCGGGGAGTCTGCGAGGTACCTTGGACCTGGCACAGGTCTCACAGGCTTCTACAAACAACTTAGTATCACGAGCCCACGAGGGCCACCAATAATGTCGTGATAACAGATACTGAGTGCCAGCTATGCCAGGATGACCTGCCAACACTGAGCAATGTGTCTCCTCCAGTACTCTTAAACGAAGGTTAGGAGGAACAAAGAGCTTATTCTCAGGGGTGTTCTTAGGGGCCAGGGACTGAGACTCTACCACTTGGGCAGCAAGATCGGGCTGTAGAATGGCTACCACAACCCCGGGAGCTAAAATAGTCTCTGATTCCCCACTAGGGACATTGCTGGTCTCAAAGCTACGGGACAAGGCGTCAGCTCTTACGTTTTTGGAACCAGGTCTGAAAGTTATTTCAAAATCAAAACGTGTGAAGAAGAGAGCCCATCTAGCCTGGCGAGGAGTAAGACGCTTAGCCTTGTCTAGATACACCAGATTTTTGTGATCAGTTAGGACCTTGATTTTGTGCTTAGCCCCCTCTAGAAAATGTCTCCATTCATCAAATGCCCATTTTATGGCAAGGAGCTCCCGGTTGCCTATGTCGTAGTTGCATTCAGTTTTGGAGAATTTCCTAGAGAAGTAAGCAATAGGTCTGAGATTGGTGAGTGTCTCTGGACCCTGTGAAAGAACAGCTCCCACCCCCACCTCCGAGGCATCCACTTCAATCACAAAAGGTTTTTCGAAGTCAGGTTGAGTCAAGACCGGAGCCACCGAAAAACATCCTTTAAGCTTGTCAAATGCCTGAACGGCTTCAGGAGTCCAGTGTACCAAATCAGCCCCTTTCCTAGTTAGATCAGTTAGGGGTTTAGCAATTACAGAAAAACCCTTGATAAATTTTCTATAATAGTTAGCGAACCCCAAGAATCTCTGTAATGCTTTAAGACAATTAGGGCGCTCCCATTTTTCAATAGCTGACACTTTTAGAGGGTCCATACAAAAAGAATTGGGTGTGATTCTGTACCCCAAAAATGAAACCTCCTGAACGCCGAACAGGCACTTTGACAATTTTGCAAATAAATGATTTTGTCTTAAAAGTTCCATAACCTTACGGACATGACAAATGTGTGAGGACCAGTCAGGAGAGAAAATCAATATGTCATCCAAATACACCACTACAAATCGTCCTAGGTATTCACGAAATACATCATTTACCAAGTGTTGAAAGACCGCGGGCGCATTGCATAATCCGAAGGGCATAACAAGGTACTCGAAGTGCCCCTCGGGAGTATTAAAAGCGGTCTTCCACTCATCACCCTCTCTTATCCTGATCAGATTGTAGGCCCCTCGCAGGTCAATTTTGGAGAACCACTTAGCCCCAACAATCTGATTAAACAAATCAGGAATAAGAGGAAGAGGGTGCTGGTTTTTCACTGTAATTTTATTTAGCTCACGATAGTCAATACAGGGGCGCAGGCCCCATCTTTTTTCCCCACAAAGAAAAATCCCGCACCCATAGGAGAAGAAGAAGGGCGAATGTGGCCTTTACGTAAACTATCTTTGATGTATTCACGCATTGCCTCTCTCTCAGGCCTAGACAAATTAAAAATTCTTCCCCTCGGATACCTGGACCCTGGAACCAAATCAACAGCACAATCATATGGGCGATGTGGCGGTAAGACATCTACTGCTTTTTCATCAAACACATCTGCAAAATCTGACAAAAACTCAGGGATCTCTCCTTCAACCGGAGAACAATCTGCAACATTCAGCGCAACACAATGCGAAGCACAGTTAGATCCCCATTTGACCAATTCCCTGGTGGACCAATCAAATGTTGGGTTGTGTTGTGCCAACCAAGGTAACCCCAGAATAATGTCAGAAGACAAATTATCCATAACTAAAAATTCCAATGACTCGAAGTGAATAGAACCCACCCTTACATCAAGAGAGGGAGTTATATATTTCACCTTACCCTGAGCCAATGGGGTAAAATCCGCTCCAGTAATACTCAGCGGGCACTTAAGCTGAAGCGGACATACCCCCAGAGAGGACCAGAACCCAGAATTAATAAAATTAGCAGATGCCCCAGAATCCACATGGGCAAACCCAGAAATACATTTTTCACCTAAAAATAGTGAAATGGGCACCATTAATTTATTTTTCATATCGAGCGGTACCTGTGCGCCTGAATGACCCCCTCGACAATCATTCAGGCGCTGGAGTTTTCCGGCGGTGATCCAGGTCTGGATGTACATTCCTGTACACGATGTCCGGCCTTGCCACAGTATAGGCACAGATTGTGCTGTAGTCGATAGGCCCGTCGGGTCTTAGCATCTGTCGCTCCAATTTGCATAGGTTCTTCTTGAGATAGTGACAGGGGAGAAGAAGACTTAGAGAAGGAAGCAACAGATGATGGGGCTTTGAACGAGTCAGAGGTTCCCTTTTCCCTGCGTCTGTCCCGCATACGTCTATCAACCCTTATAGCTAAGGTCATGGTTTCCTCCAAGGTCTCTGGAGGGGGGTAGGCCACTAGCAAGTCCTTCAACTGGTCCGCAAGACCCAGCCGAAACTGATACCGCAAGGCAGAATCATTCCAGGTGGACGGGATACACCACTGCCGGAACTCTGCGCAGTAGTCTTCTACTGGTCTCTTACCCTGACGTAAGGAGGTCAGTTGGCGTTCAGCCACCGCAGTCCGGTCAGGGTCATCATACAACAGCCCTAGGGCTGAAAAAAAATAATCAACTGAAGTCAACTCAATTGCATTGGGAGGTAAGGAGAATGCCCATTCCTGCGGTGGGCCTTGCAGAAGGGACATGATAATTCCCACTTTTTGGCTCTCATCCCTAGAAGAGCGAGGACAGAGCCGAAAAAATAGTCTACACCCCTCTCTGAAGGATCGGAAATCCTTCCTATCTCCCTTGAATTTTTCAGGGAGCTGAACAGGTGGTTCTGGAGGTGTGGGGGTTGTCATGGTCACCTGACGGGGTGTAGCCTCTTGTTCTTGAACCCGCTCAGCAAGTCCCTGAACCAAAGTGTTCAGGTTTTGCATCTGTTCCATCAGCGCTTTCATTGGATCCATGGGAAAAAAAAAATCCCAAATGGTATGGCTGGTTATTCTGGCAGGACTGGCAGGCGTAGACAAGACAAAAGACAGTGGGCCCTAGATCTGAACCCACCCACTGTCACCTGCCTACTTGCCTCAGTCGACCCTAAACGGTCGCGGACAACCACGGAGTCGGTCCCTACACTGCGTAGGTGGATACACAAAACGTAGACAGACAAACAAAACACAATGGAGGATAGTCAACTAGCAGGGTCAAAACCAAACAGACCACGCAGTACAAAATCAGAAGGAGAGCGGATAGTCAAAAGTCAAGCAAGAGGTCAGAACACGGGCAGAGCAATAGCAAGGGGATTAGGACAGGGAACGCTGGGAAAGGAGCAGGGGAGCTGGGACTAGTGACAACTAATAGCCAGCGGGGAACAGAGGATCTGACTGCTTTTTATCCAGGAAAAAAGACCAGGTCCAGCAGCTGATTGGAGCAGCCCAGATCCCAGCATCAAGCTCAGCTGAACAGACCTAGCAGTGCAGTAACCCCTACACTGCCAGAAGTCTGACAGGCCAGGCAGGTGTGGCTGAGAAGTGAAACACAATTCAAACACAAAACCAGTGCAACAGCAGACATAAACTCAGCGCTTCCTTGGCCGCCCGACATGGACTGAGGAGCGCAAAGTCACATTCCTAACAGAGTCTGTACAGGAGCAGGGACACCTTTCAAAAATAGGAGTACCTGCACCTCTACAGTAAGCATTTATTATATCGATGCTGCACAGACCATGCTTACTATGAAGGTAAGTATTATGCATCACCATTGAAATCTTTACACTCACGGGGCCGGGCACTCGGTACCACTCCCAGAAAGTGTAGAGACTACTTAAAATTGGTCATTGAATGCTAATCAAATTTTATGGCTGATTCAAATTTCTGGAGTTTTGTTTATTATTTGCTGTCACATATAGACAAACAACATAAAGAAAATTGTGTATGTTTGTTTTGTTTTTTTTAAACTGATCATGAGCTCCAATGTATACATAATAAACATCAGGAAGTGGACAGCTCCATTCATCCTGTAGTGGTGGAGCGAGGTAACTGCATCTTAGCTCCCATATATAATATATACAGTACTTCGCTTCTATATCGCCCTTCACGCCTGGCATATACAAACATTTCACACTCAAAATAAATTCATGTCTTTAATAAAATTGGCAAATTTCGTACCTATTTTACTTATTTCAGCCAAGTTGCTGGTGAGACTCAGCATGCTTCCCAGTTCCACTGTCAAGAACATGACATTTCAGTAATCAATGCTGCAAGGAGAGATCTTGGTCCGATATATACACAGTCCAATGAAGCATGCTGCAAATTGTTATGCAAACTCTGCATAATAAAAACGGAATATATTACTTTATTTTGATACGGCGCTATGCATGGCCCAATGACATTGGCAGTAAATATGCTCATGTGCATGAAGCCTAACCTGTGGCCATCAATAGTTGGAGTTTACTGTATTCTGTTACACTGTCCAAGAACATGACTCTTTGGAAATCAATGCTGTAAAGAGTGAACACAATCCAATAAACTAAATCCTCTGAAGCATGCGACATAGAGAGTCTGATTACAGATGTGTGCACCCTTACCTTTCTGAACGCTCTCTTACCGATTCCAGTTTATTTTTATACAAATTTGCAAGCAAAACCCTCAACAGGCTGTAATCTGTATCACAACCACTAGGTGGCCACCTATAGCATAAACAACTCCTGGTAGGCTATTGCTAAATTATGTATTTTTTTTTTTTTTTTTTACAAATTTAAAGGAGAAGTTCAGAGACAATATTTTTTTCTGAAAAGGCAGAGGAGGGGGGGGGGGGGCATAACAGACAATGTTAACTTACCTCTCGCAGTGCCTTTGCAGTGAGGGATGGCAGCTCTGAGACCCTTGCCAAGCTCTGGGATTTCCTGAGCTGCCAAGTAGGGATGGTCCGAACTTGGTTTGGGTCAGGTTAGTACGAACCCGAAATCTCGGAAATGATTCCCGCTGTCTGCCCGCTCCGTGGAGAGGGTGGATACAGCGGGAGGACCGCCTGGAAAACTGGGATACAGCCATAACCATAGGCTGTATCCCAGTTTTCCAGGCGGTCCTCCCGCTGTAGCTGCACGGAGCAGGGAGACAGCAGGAACCTGATGCTGAGCGTTCGGGTTCATATGAACCTGAACCTCAGCAGGTTCGGACCATCCCTACTGCCAATGTCACAACCTGGCTGATGAATACTCCAGTCCATCTTCCGGAACTGACATTTTCCCCCCAAGTTATGATATCATCACAACTTGGGGGAAAAATCGAAAAACCCTTGAAAGTGTGCAATTCATGTCACACCTATTGTGTAAACAAATAATAAAAAAAAAAGTATATTGTATAATGTATATATATATATATATATATATATATATATATATATATATATATATAGCATAAACATATATATATCTATATATATATATATATATATATATATATATATATATATATATATATCATAAACAACACCTGACCGAGTATCACAAAACCATGTTTTTGCAGGCCTGCCCACCTGACACCATGCATATTCCATGCATATTCAATACATTATTACAACTGCTAGAAAGAAAATTGAAAAAACCTTGAAAGGATATTTACGATGCCATAGACACATATTGTATAAACAACTCCCTACAGAGTATAGAAAAATCATGTTTGTTTTTTATTTTATTTTTTACATAGCTAAAAATCTCATGACATGAAAATTAAATACATTATTGCAACTTGTTAATAAAACCCTCAACAGGCCACACACACACACACACACACATTTCTCTCTCTCTAATATATATATATATATATATATATATATATATATATATATATATATATAAGCAGTTTGGGAGGTGAGCTCAGATAAAGAGACACTCTAAATGCAGGTTTCAGCAGCTTTATTTCCAAGCATAGAGACTCCAGAAACATGCAGCTTTCTTCAGCAGAAATAAGTCTATATATATATATATATATATATATATATATATATATACACCCCTCCCCCCCCCCCAAAAAAAAAAAATATATAGAAAATAGCAATAAAAGCTCTATCTATAGAGCACTAGGTGTCATATAAGCAACACATACTGTATAAGGAGACTTTTGCAGAGCAATCTGTGTGACCTGTATGTTACAAGCTCCATCTTTTCACTGCTGCTTTATGTTCATGCTTAATGTATGTGTCCCTATCATGCTCCATACAAATTAGTTCTACTAAAAGGGACTCTTAGCCATGAATCCATGGTTACGGGAAATCCATTTGATGTTCAGCTATTGACTCTTTTAGCTATTGATTAAGTCACTTTAATCGCTTGATTCCTTTATTGCTTCCATTTATATGTTTGTTGTTTAACATTCTTGTGAGCGCCGATTCATACTGTGCACCAACTTATTTCATTTGTTTCCTTAAAGGGGAAGTGGACTAATAACTCTTCGATACTTTTCAACTTTTTTTTTGACACCTATTAAACAGCCAATGACTAGAAATTAGAGAATCTCCAGTGATCGATTTTGGATCTGATTAGTTGAATTGGGAGTCAGATTTGTTTTGGATTCAGTTACATTGCTCATATAAAGTATGTGCTGGAGCAGGGACACCTGTATAAGACAGGTGCCCCTGCATAATGTACTGAGCCGCTGGGCCAGGTGCAAATGTAGTAAGTGGAGGCTGCAGTGAATACAAGGGGATGACCGTCTACCTCCTTGCTTCTTAGTATACAGGAGATGAGATGTACTGAATATAAAAGTTTGAATTCCAATCAATCTATAATCTTGCGAAATTTTGACTGACTCCAATAATTTATGACTAGTACTATTACAGGCTAATGCCAACATGTCCATTATGATCAGTTTTTGTGAATCACAAAAAAATCCAGCCTTGATTTTTACATCATTGAATTTTTTGAATCAGCCTTTTTGTAAATTTGGCTTAAAAAAAAATCTCTCTCTCCCCCCCCCTCTCTCTCTCTGTATATACAGTACACCTCTCTTCAGAGACAATCCATCATTCTCTTAAGCCCCACCCCCTGAGTGATATAATCATTTCTGTCCATCCCAGCCTAGATCATCATTTCCTTGTCATATACTGTACACAGATAGATATATATATATATATATATATATATATATATATATATATATATGTATTTATTGCAAAATTTAGAGAAGAAGGAGTTCTCACAGCATGCTGCCTTGTGCAGAACAATGCCACAGGCAGAGAAGAAGGCAATGGATACAGCGGATTTTGATGACTTGCTGAGTGGAGAAATAGTCAGCTCTGTAGAGCAATGTTCTGCAGCAACTCTGAGCAGGCAACTGTCAGGAGTGCTGTGGGAGGGTAGTGAGCGGGGTGGGAGGGATGAAGCAATGCACTCTGAGGGTTGTAGTACTGAGCTGCTGCTTAACAAGGAAATGTAATGATTATTTGATATAGATAGATCTACAAACACACAAAACAAATAGTGTTTTGGTGATTTCAGAACTAGGTCGGACTGGTAGGCAATGCTATATGGTTCAGCTGTATCTTTTCCAAATACCGTTCACTTGTAGTGGTTAGAGGTGAGCACTGAGCAAGTAGTTTGGAAAATTTTTAACCAAAATTTTGGTTTGTTAGAATCCAAAGTTTTTGTGTTAGATTCGTGCTGTTCCTGCTCCTGTAGATTGGGCCAGATTCTCTGCACTTGGCCCAGCCACTCAGTGTACTGTACAGGAGCAGGGACTTGATATGAACCCCTGCTCATGTACAGGCAGCATATTTAGTAGCACTCGTAGGGCAATCAGGGAAGTTCTGAAACCAAACTGGGATCTGAATCCCTAAATATAAAAAATTACCATCAGATTCGCCAAATTGGTCCCAAAATTAATCTCAGATATTTCCCACACACACTACTGAAGGTTCTTGAGAACCATCACGTTCCAGAATAAAATGGCCATGGAGTCAGTAATCTGTTACTATGTGTCATGGATTGAATTCCAAAATTAAAAAAATTATCATGAAATTTGCCAAATTGGTCCCAAAATTAATCTCAGCCCCCCCCCCCCCCCCCCAATACTGAAATCACATTCAAGAATAAAATGGCCATGGAGTCAGTATTCTGTTACTATGTGTCATGGACAGTTCTCCCAGGTGTCTTCACCATGAAGGACATCGGAAAATTGTAAACATTCACATCATGATCATATGCACCACGACCACTTCAATGCCAGTCGGTAACCGCGTCTAGTGTAGGATGCATCCCCTGCCGTCAGCTATAACAAGTGCAGCGCATCATGTTGTGAATCTACTTTCTGGGTCTACAGGTGGCAAAGACTAAAAGAAGATATCAAATCTGTTCTATCAGGCTCAGCAAAGGAATGGCTCGCTAGAGAAGATGTGAGGACTTGGTCTTTTGTTATTTTATTCCTCTTTGTACCTAAAGTATTTATTTAAAGGGGCACTCCGGAGGGGGAGAATAAAAAATTGTTGTCAGAAAGTTATATTGATTTTTAAATTGAGAATAAAAAATCTCTAGTCTTCCAGTGCTTATCAGCTTCTTAATGTACTGCAGGAAGTGGTGTGTTCTCTCCAGCCTGGCACAGTGCTCTCTGCTGCCACCTCTGTCCAGAGCAGGAGAGGTTTTCTATGGGGATTTGCTGCTGCTCTGGACAGTTCCTGACATGGACAGAGGTGGCAGCAGAGAGCACTGTGTCAGACTGGAAAGAATACACCACTTCCTACAGCAGTGCTTCTCAATTCCAGTCCTCAGGCCTCACTAACAGGTCATGTTTTGAGGATATCCCATACAAAGAACACCTGTGAGAATACCTGATGGACTGAGTATACTTATATCACCCGTGAAATACTAAGGAAATCCTCAAAACATGACCTGTTGGTGAGGCCTGAAGTGAGAAGCACTGCCCTACAGGACATACAGCAGCTGATAAGTACTGTAAGACTTGAGATTTTTTAATAGAAGTCATTTAAAATCTGTTTAATTTTTCCAACACCATTTTTTTTCTCTCTCCACAATTCCCCCTTTAACTTAATAGGGCGATAATAAAACAAAAGCACTCATAGGAACTTGTAACGTCAGATCTAATATCCTATGAGTTGGGATTGCGCAATTGTTAAAACCTGTATCTGAACATGTTCTACCTGATTACCATTTACTTTCAGCACAATCCCTTGTTATTGATCTCCCCCTGTTTATTTGTATCCCATGTATTGTATTCCAGAGCTTGTATCTCAAATCTTAACATGTTCCGAGTGTATTCACCAAGAATTATAGAGACGTTTAGAGATCAATAACAATGCAGACACGGACGGTCCTGGGATCCCACCACGGCCGCCCTTACAAACCTCCTGGTATCAGCGCAGACGTGTACAATCCACCTGCCTGTGCTTCCTCCTGGATGTTGGTGATTATTATAGATAATATCATCCCTTTTTATGGTGTCAGCTTTTCCATAATGCAACTTGCTCTCCGTCTCCACTACTCAATACAAATCATTGTAACATATGGCCTTTCAGGAGCGGCACAGATTAAATGGAAACTTCTAGCACTAAAAAAATTCCTCAAATCATATCCTCCCCCATACTACAGGGATAGGGGGGTACAGAGAAGTTATTCCTAGGGTTCACCTCTATCCAATGAATTACTTTTCTGTATTCAATTTTCTTAGCTGAGCTGCAATACCACGCACAACCTGAGGATGAGGTGGCGCTGTTTTAGAATAAAGCAGCTAGGTTTTTCTAACCCCTTTATTATGAAGTGGCTATACTTGTCTGCTGTAATGAACCTTAATACAGATTTCCATTATCTATAGTGGTCTAGGATAGTGGTGGATGAATATTTAATATCCCTGGTGGCCTAGAGGGGTTTAATGTCTAACTTTTTAATATCATACAGTAATATAATTGCATTTATTATGGTGACTGTGTTAATGGCGGTCTTGGTATCATTTAATTATATTTAAGTAAGTCTAAAATCCCTCTAGGGCTCTTCTTTACTGATAAAGCTTGTTCCTGAGTTTTTACAGAAGCCACTAGGGGGAGCTCACCGCATACATACTAAATTATACTAATTCAAAGTGCTAAAGGTTTCTACCAATGGGGTTTTTCACACACATCCATCAAGAAACCATAAGTATTTCCTGCACATAAAAACGGAGGAAGATAAAAAACAAAAACTAAAAAAAAAAACTGTTACAGGCTGCAGCGGTGCTCCCCTATGGCTTCTCCTTTGCTTCAAGTCACATCACTCGTACGTCACCTCCTCCTTTGAGAAAGAGGTAGTGGCCTCTTGTGTTCAGAGGTATAATGCTGCCTCTGGCCACAAAAGGGATTGACTGGGTCCCAGCCTGGTTTATAACAGCACTGCATTTAACTGTATACGCTCCTGATTAAGAGCGCTTACAGTTAACGGGCATCAGCACCCATTGGCACTTGCCCGGGTGCTGGCCCCGGCTGCTATGCAATGCATTCAGAATTCCGGACAGATTCCCGATGTGCATTCGGACCGATCTGGAATTCTGGATGCCTCCATAGGGTTCTTTTGGGCATATTTTTTAGGCATGGACACCCTTCAGGAAAAATTATGAAGGGTGTCCGTGCTTAATAGAACCCTATGAATCTAGAAATTTATTTTGATCTCCTAATAAAAAAAATATAGATAAATTTATTGGATGGGTAAAGGCAAAAATGAAATTCCATCCAAATTTCATAAAAAATAATACTGTAATAATAATTAATATTCTAACATAAAATAATAATATGAATTCATTTAAATCTAGACTTTTATGCATTGTTAGATGATGCAATATGCATTGCAGCTTACACTCACTACATTTTTAAAGAAGCAGGGACACTTGTCTTTGACAGGTGTCCCTGCTCCTATAAATACTTTGTGCCTACAAAGTTGGGAGAAACCTCTGAATTAAAATTGAATTCAGATTTGCCAAACCAGACTTGAAATTTAGATTTGCTTCTCTCCAGTCAATATGGTCCCCAATAGAGTGATTTCGATTCAGCACACCTTCTGTGGGATCTGAAGTGCAGTCGGTGTATTACGGTTGTTCGGTCACATGCATGAGCCCTTATATTCACAGAATTGGCTTACAATTCCTAACCAAATGTCTCTCTTATCCCCTAATTAAGAGCGGATTTGATGTATACAATAAGCTGGCAGACATATTGTGCAGTGTGGCCTTTTCCATCATCTACAAAAACCCCTAATAAAAATATCACACCAGACAAAGACAGATTGTCTTTTTTGCTCTACAAAAAGGCAATTTTCCAGAATCCCCCCCCCCCCCCTTAAAAAAAAAAAAAAAAAAATACAGTGCCTTTTGGTCTGTAAAACTCAGATAGGCGACTATTATACTAAAAAGCCTCTTCTCGAAAATAGCTTTTTTTGGCAACGGGATCACACAGAACTAAAGTGCTTTGTGACAGACGATAAAAAGGAATCCTGCACAAACAAAAGAATCCATGAAACGGGAGGAGTAATGCGGCGAATGAGCTCCGGCGAAAATCCTCCCCGAGTCTGAGCAATCCGAGGACCTTTCCAGAATTAACTCATCCGCTGCCTGTCGTCTGCTAATTGCCAATTAAAGCAACACTCCATGCAATACATATAAATCACAGCAAGGGAGATGTCACAACAAGTGGAAGGGGATTGTGTTATTGCTTTTTTTTTTTTTTTTTTTTGCAAAAAAAAAAATTTGATTTCTTTTCTTTTGATCTGTGTTTGGCTTTCATCGTAGAACAGATGTGAGCACAGAGTACAGCAAAACGCAACAGTATGAGGGCGCTATTCAACGTTAGCAGTTCACCATCAGACGACTTTAATGAATATTATTTACTTAAATTAGGGAAGGTCCGTGAAGGCTTTTTTCTCCTTGAGGAGATCATCAACCTGGCATAGAAAGTCTCATGGTCCATGCAATGCTTCCTGGGAAAATATGCAAAATAACTCTCCTTTGGATAGAAAAGAGAGGGTTGTATCTCCTTAAAGACACAACCTCCAAGTTGGTGTAAGAAGTCTTATACTTTATGCAATGCTTCCTGGGAAAATAGGCAAAGTAACTCTTCTGTAGAAGGAAAGAGCTTTGTGAGAAGTAAAATAGTAAGTAAAAGTCATAGGATTAGGGCAAATTTATTATGTGCATTTTTCTTTCTACCGGAGTTTAATTTTTACATTATGATTTTTTTTATTTTTTTTTAGCAAAAGAGTAAAGTCTGTAAGTAAATCATAGGCCCCTTTATGTCTACCGATCAAGCAGAAGGAACGACCAGCAAAAATTATATATATATATATATATATATATATATATATATATATATATATATATCGGGGGGTGGGGGTGGGGGGCATTTTTCAATGTTGTGCCCCTGGCGTACTCTTGGGCGAAGGGACAGATTCACATCTTCTCTTTGGCGTACATCTTCCATAAGCGGCCTCCTCCCACACCTCATTGATCATGATTCACGCCCATAGGGTCATATGATCTCATGTTGACCCACTGGTAAATATATGTGTTTCTGTGTTAGTTCTCACTTGGGTCACCATTTCTGTCAGAACTTCCTCTTTAATCAAGCAGCAAGAACTTAAAAACAAAAAAAAATCTCGTCACATGGGGGGAATGGGCAAAAACTGATAGTATACTTATAGGGGTAGATTTATCAAAGGGTGTAAAATTTAGACTGGTGCAAACTGCCCACAGCAACCAATCACAGCTCAGCTTTCAGCTCTGGTGAAAGGAAAGAGGAGCTGTGATTGGTTGCTGGAGCCAGTTTGCACCAGTCTAAATTTTACACCCTTTGATAAGTCTCCCCCATAGTCTCTTGGTTTATAGAGATGTATAGATTTGAGGATTGTTATAGTGTCCTCCTAGTTTTTAGAGATGGCATTGGCTGTAACTGCTCATGGGATGCTGTGCAGATGTATCATGGGTTTGACAGCAGATTTGAAAAGGAGAGGATGTGGTTTTCAACCTCAAAGTCACAATGGTGGCTGATCATATGCCACATGATCCAGATGCAGTAATGAAATGTGTGGAAACAGCAAAGCTGGGATGAAACAGATGACACAGCAGGAAGTTGCTTTCAATAGGTGGCACTAGAGAGCAAGCATTTTTCCTTATTGAGAACAGCTCCCGACAACATTAAAGACTTGAAGTGGAACATAATTTTATATACAGACCACTCTCATGTTATTTCTAAACAGCAGATTATCACTGCAACTTGAGGGCATGACCTTCTCTCACAGTGTAAGCACTGTGTTAGACAGTAAGATAAGACATAATATATAAATGCAGCCTTCTGAGCCCTTTGATAACATATCAGGATGTTAGGGCAAAAGGCTGTCATGAAAAATTTATTTCCTTAACTTATCTAAGGGAAAGGTGAGACTGGACACATCTGTATATAATGAATATGTTACTGTCTACATGTGCCTAACAAAGCCAGTGGTATTTTATGCAAACCATGAGGAAAATCAATTCTCTTGAGTCTTTCTAAAACATTCAATTGCGCTGCTGACCCTTTAAACTGCAGAGCATGATCCAGGAAGAGAGATGTGATTCTTTAAGGTTTCCCTGATACAGCATTTAGTTATGACAGCTGCATTCTAAAATATTCATCTCATACTGCCGGGATCCTTGCAGCCGTTGTACGAGTCCCATAGCTGATTCAAGGGTCATAATTAAATAATGAAAATGTGCATGTAGCCTCAGAGCAAAGGGAAGTCAAAGACGGCTGCTCCCTTTATGCCTAAAAATTAAGTGAATTTTCTTAGAATCCAATGTCCTCCACATAGCGCGATGGGCGGCATCATGGCCCATCTAAAAAATATGCTGCATCACCTAAACTTTTATTTAAAATGAAATATGATCATAATATAAACTGTGTAACAAGGACAGTACCCCCCACCCCACCCCCCCAAAAAAAACAAAAGGACATTGACTAATGCAAAGAATAAGGCTGGGTTCACATATAGTATTTTGGTGAGCATGTTTGGCCTAAACCAGGAGTCCAGGGTCCAAAGCATAGAAAAGGGGGCAAATCTTTCCTTTGAAGTTTTTCCCTGTACTGCTTCTCCTCCTGGTTGTGGATAGAAATAATGACCTAAAATTATTCTAATACTGCCCCATGCATAAGAATATAATAATATTTTAATACTGCCCCCTCTGTTCAAGCTTAATGTACTATAAGACTATATTCACACACCATCAAAATAGTGCAATGGTCCAATAAAAACAGAAGTTATTTTGATGATGTGTGAGCATAATACTGCCCCTATATACATGCATATATCGACTACAATACTGCCTCCTATGTACAAGAATATAACTATTATAATAGAGCCTCTATGTACAGTACATGCATATATCGACTACGATACTGCCTCCTATATACAAGAATATAACTCCTATAATACTGCTCCTATACACAAGAATATAACTACAATAATACTGCTCCTTTATACAAGAATATAACTACTATACTACTGCCCCCTGTATACAAGAATATAAATACTGTAATACTGCTCCTATATACAGGAATATAACTACTATAATACTACCCCCTATATACAAGAATATAACTACTATTATACTGTTCCTATATACAAGAATATAACTACTCTAATACTGCTCCTACTGTATATACAAGAATATACCTACTATAATACTGCCTCCTATATACAAGAAAATAACTACTATAATACTGCTCCTATATACAAGAATATAACTACTATAATACTGCCCCTATATACAGGAATATAACTACTATAATACTGCCTCCTATATACAGGAATATACTACTATAATACTGCTCCTATATACAGGAATATAACTACTATAACACTGCCTCCTATATACAAGAATATAACTACTATAATACTGCTCCTATATACAGGAATATAACTACTATAATACTGCCCCCTATATACAAGAATATAACTACTATTATACTGTTCCTATATACAAGAATATAACTACTCTAATACTGCTCCTACTGTATATACAAGAATATACCTACTATAATACTGCCTCCTATATACAAGAAAATAACTACTATAATACTGCTCCTATATACAAGAATATAACTACTATAATACTGACCCCTATATACAAGGAAATAACTACTATGTACAATATATATTACTGCTATTGTACTTCCCGCTCTGTATATGAATATTACCATTGCATTGCGGCACTTTGCCCCTGTACTGTGCCCTATGTAATATTGAAGCATACCGTCAGTGGTGATCTTGCTATCTAGGGAGGGTGTGAGGATGTGACTATGTGTTTTTCTGATTTCAGACACGTCTCAGCTAAGCACTGGACAATAAGTGTTATTACTGTCGGCTTCTCAGAAACCACCAGATCTATTATTGCTCCATTCCACATGATTTTTGGTCAATTTATAGCACTAAATGTTTTCTAATAAAGTGTGGACGTCCGACCCCGGCAATAAAGAGCATCCGTAATGAATCAGCATGCGCCTACTCTTTAACCCGCTCTTGAAGAGGGGGGGGGGGGTCTCCTACTGATCATTACTGAGTATTTTTACAGGCTTCTGTTCAGGTGTATTTAATGGCTGATTATTAAAGGGAAAACACAACCTTATGCTCCGTTTATAATAAGCAACAACTTATATGGTACAGAAGCCGGGGCTAGCATCAGTGTCCAAATGACCACATTAACACCCTCTGATGACTTCATCAGTAGAAGCTAAGGAGGTCACATGAGCGCCACAGCAGAAGACTGCAGAAGATTGGGTAGTGGGTGAGCATTTTACATTATATAGCTGCTAGACCACTTACATAGATGTGCAAGGACCCCTGTCATCAACAGGTGTCCCTGCGTCTATTGAAGATATAGGACACAGATCAGAGCAATGTGTATTCAGAACACATGCATACTCCCTTACCTAAACTTTTGGATCCCAAGATGTGTGATTCAATAAGACCCGATTTGAACAATAGCATAATTTTTATATTAGGAGTTGTTTATGATAAATGTGAATGTAGGTGGTTACACAGTGCTTGTTTTGTGAATTGCAGCCATTTTAGGAGTTTTCTAGTCACCATAATGTATTGAATTTTGAGAAATTGGAGTCCTAAACGAAATTTGCAGAAAGGTAAGAGAATCTCCTGGGAAAGCTAAAGCCCAAGAAAAATTTTAACACAAACATTCCCAAACAGCGCCACCATAGGAAAAGGTAAGTATTACACAATATTCAAATAAATGTTTTTTTTTTGTGTGGTGGGCTAGCTGTGCCGGGTTGTGCGGGGAGTTGGTGGTAGTCTTCTCCTGCTGGGTCAGCTGGTACAGGGGTGTGGTAGCTGAGTGGGTCTTGGGTCACTTGGGCACTTGTCATGGTAGCCTGGAGTGGTATTGGACCCAACCCGGACAGTAGGCACAGCAGCACCACAGTAAGGAGGAGGTAACCCAAGTGTACAGGTGTATATAGGTGCACGTGCGCAAGGAGGAGGCAAGAGTCAAGTGTGTTTACTAAGTAACTGTAGTGCAAGGCCAGAGTCAAGTGTGTTTACTAAGTAACTGTAGTGCAATACAATCTATGTCAATAACTTAAGTGTTCTCAGTTGAGGTAGAGAGCAGGTGTTTGGAGTAGTAGGTGCTTTGCAGTAGAGAGAGTGAGAGAGGAGTTGCAAGAGGGGCCCTGCCCAATTTAGTACTGTGTTCTGCCGGAACAGTTAGAGTGAAGAAACTACTCGTATTTAATGATGACTTGTTAATCCCTGACCGCCTTATGCCCCCTAGTTGCGGGCTACCCATCCTTGGTGGGTAGTACGAGCCCCAGTCCTTTGTTACCTGGGCGAAGTAGACTCCCGAGGTTTCCCAGTTGACCTGCTCTGCACAGTGGGATGCGTAGGCATACCATAACTTTATCCCACTGGGGTCAGTTCCTGTAGCTTCAGATAACTGCCCTAAATGTTTTAGAGAGGTTCCTGACGTGGACAAGGTGTATTTGGCTTCTCTCCCCTGGTGGACGCTTAGCACTGCATAGTTGTGGTTGCTTGAGTCTGAAGAAAATCCTAAGTTGCTGTCTTGTGTCCCTGACAGGGGACCTGGATAAAGCCAGGCGCTAGCTTAACTTCAGCAGAGACTAGTTGGTTTGCTTCCTCACACTGAGAACTAGACCAAGACTAACTCTCTCCATCCTGCCAAGAAGTAACTGCTCCTACAGGGGCTAACTTATCCCTCCTGTGAGTGGTGGGAGCTGTGAGTATGTGGAGAAAGAGAGGATAGGATACAACAAGAGGAAAAGCACCCACACCTGTAAGTGTTTAGACAGTAACACCAGGTACAAAACAGATAACTCTGTAGTTCCCTCAGCTGTGTGACACCTAGTGGGGAAAATACAATAATACACCATCTCCCACTTGTGTGACCTTGCTCAGGTGCAATAGACAGTACCCTGTACTGGGACACTACATTTACATAATGCAAGATTGGGCAGGTCGACGAGAGGTAGAGATGCTCTTTGTAGAGGATGATCAGAGAAGCTTCCTATCTATTCTGTGTTATCCACCCCTTTCACTTGTGAGATGACACTGAAAAAAGAGTGAATCTCCTAAGATTAGTTTTGTGTCTAATTTGGCAAATCAGATTTGTTTTGAATTCGAATCCTGATTCGAAAGTACTCTGCCAATGCGAATAACGTACAGGAGCAGGGACACCCATCAAAGACAGGAGTCCCTGCTCCTGTACAGTACAAAATGAATTGAAAAGAATCAATCGTTTTCATGAATTCCATTTTGAAATATGGACCAAATCCATTTCCAAATCTGATTTACTCCTCCTAGAAGATACACATTGTGGTATTATTGCTGGTATAAATAGGTGTCGGATTAGTGGAATAGATGCCGTAATACCAGACTTTCTCTTATCAGATGTCATATTAAAGGAGTTTTTCTGCTAAATATAAATTTTGTTCGCTTTCCCTCTTGTTTATCAATCAGTTCCTAAACCCCTCGTACCATCGTCTTCTTATTAGAGGTGATTTTCGGCTTTTAATTATCTCGGAAAAAATTTCATTGGTTTTTATTATCGCGGTAATGTACCTGTTGTACACGATAAATCTCATTCCGCCAAACAAAATTCCTTCTAATTTTCAGCTGTTGTAATTGATACGCGGATAATCGTGATTCATGCAATTAAAGATTACACATCTTTCCCGTCACTGGCCTGCTTATACTAAGTAACTAATATTTAGGTTTTGTCTATAATAAATATTGTATACATAAAAAGATGACTGCGGGAGCATGGCAGCGCATTATCTATGCAAACTGGCCAGCAAAAAGAGTATTTCAGGAAGCTTTTTGTTAGGATGCAGGACTATCCAAGGGGGTTATGCCTTATTCACACGTCAGTATATTTTTCCAATCCGCAAATTTCAGTCAATAACAATCCGCAAATTCAGTCCGTATTGCATCCGTATTGCATCCGTAAAAAAATACGGACCCCATAGAGTTGTATTGGGTGTGTCAATTACTGTCCGTACTAGGGCCTGTCCTTTTTTTTTTTGCGGAACGGATTGCAGCCCAGTACACAACACAGATGTGTGTATGGGTCCATTGAAATACATTGGTCCTATTTTTCTGCGGATCCGCAATTGCGGACAGGAACAGGATGTGTGAATAGGGCGTTAACCTTATGCACAGGGCCGGACTGGGACTGAAAATCAGCCCTGGCATTTCAGAGCACACAGGCCCACTCGCCGTGTGGTGATAAGTTATGAGATGATGTTGTGAGTGCAGTATGTCTACATGTTGTATCACCACGGCCATGACTGGAATTACAGATAAGAACACAGTAAATGGGGTCAGAAGCTTCTTTCTCTGTACTGTGTAGCTGAGCTGCAGTTACAGGTCGTCACCACTACACAGTGTACAGAGACAGACTGCTTCCGGGCCCCGGTCACCGTGCTGAGATTAACACCACCACCGCATACTGACTAATACCATCACATATACTGACTAATACCACCACATACTGACTAATACCACCGCATACTGATTAATATGATTAGTCAGTATGTGGGGACATTAGTCAGTATGCGGTGGTATTAATCTGTGTGTGGTGACCTTGGTCAGTGTGTAATGATGTTAGTCAGTGTGTGGTGACGTTAGTCAGTGTGTGGTGACATTAGTCAGTATGTGGTGGTATTAATGTCACCACATACTGACTAATGTCACCATATACTGACCAATACCACCAGATACTGACTATGACCCCCGCATACTGACTAATACCACCGCATACTGACTAACCCCACCGCTGCTACTGAATAACATCCACTGTACACACTATCACCTTATACAGTCAAATAGAGGTGGACACAGCTCTACACAGGTTCTGTACACCATATACATTACACTGCAGTTACATCAGGTGACTCACAGGGGACGTCTTCTCTGATCAGAGTTCTTCCCTTTTCATTTTCTTCTCCATCTGCCATGTGCCATTAGAACTTCTCTGAGCCACGAATCCACAGAATCTGCCAGACAGACATATTAGGCTCCTCACTCTGGCACCATCCTTATCTCTATACACACTGCACATCTGTATTGGCCCCTCTACGCCCTCATTTAGGGGGTAGGCTGACTCTATGTGATTCCATTTTAGTATATGGCCCTCCTCTCTGTAGCCCCTCCTTATAGATAGCCCCCTTATGTTGCCCCCCTTATAGAAGGCCCCCCCATAGATGCCCCCCATGTTGCCCCCTTATAGATGCCCCTCCCTTACAGATGGCCTCTCTTATGTTGTCCTCTTATAGATGGACCCCTCTCCCCCTATATTGTCCCCTTATAGATGTCCCCCTCTCCCCCAATGTTGACCCCTTATAACTCCCCTCTACCCCTATGTCACCCCCTTATAGATGGCCCCCTCTCCCCCTATGTTGTCCCCCCCTTATAGATGGCCCCCTCTCCCCCTTTGTTGTCCCCCCCCTTATAGATGGCCCCCTCTCCCCCCCTTCCCTTATAGATGCCCACTTCTCCCCCCCCTTTATAGATGTCCCCTTCTCCCCCCTTCCTTATGGATGGCCTCTTCTCCCCCCTTTATAGATTTCCCCCTCTCTCCCCTTCCTTATAGATGCCCCCTTCCCCCCATATAGATGGCCCCCTCTCCCCTCCTTCCTTATAGATGGCCTCTCCCCACCCCCTTATAGATGTCCCCCTCTCCCCCAATGTTGTCCCACCCTCCCTTATAGGAGACCCCCTCTCCCCCCTTCCCTTATAGATGCCCCCTTCTCCCCCCCTTTATAGATGTCCCCCTCTCCCCCCTTCCTTAAAGATGCCCCCTTCTCCCCTCCCATATAGATGGCCCCTTCTCCCCTCCTTCCTTATAGATGCCCCCCCTCCCCCCTTCCTTATAGTTGGCCTTTTCTCCCCCCTTATAGATTGCCCCTCCCCCCCCCTTCTTTATAGTTGGTTTCTTCTCCTTCTCCCCCCCTCACTTATAGATGCCCCTTCTCCTCTTCTCCCCCTGTGCAAAGCAGGTTTAAAAACAAACAAAAAAAAAAAAAAAAACTCACCAAACAACGCGCTCCCCCGTCAAGACTTTCTTCTCCAGCAGCCTCCGTCTGATGCGCGGCTGCCGGGGTGTAGCGTCCTGTAGAGAACCGTGGCCCAGTTCTCATGTTCAGCGCCTGTCTATTTCTGGGCACTGGTCCGGCCTGAAACACTGGAGACAGGCTTTCGGGCCCCCAGTATGACGATCTCCCCTCTGTAATGTGGCTCCATTAGAATCAATGGAACTGTGTTACAGAGGGGAGGGGTTTTGTCACACTAGGGTCCCGAAAGCCCGCCTCCAGTGTTTCAGGTCGGGGCAGTTAATTCATAGATTGACCATGTGTGCAGGAATCGGGCCACGGTTTAAAAAAATGACTGTGGCACCAGCATCCCCCACACCAATGCCAGACTATTCATGTAAAAAAACTTAAAGCAATATACCTGTTGGCACATTCGCTTTAAGATAAAGATGAGTGGTACTTTAAGTGTCACTGTCGTTATAGCTTTCAAAATCTAAATCAACAGTAGATGTGATATCTAGCAAGTTTGCAATTTACATTCATTTTCTTTCTTTTTTTTTTTTAGTTGTCATGGAAAACACGGCATTTCCTGTTTTCTGACTCTTTAAAAAAAAAAAAAAACACAGGAAACAGTCAGAAAACAGGAAGTCCTGTGTATCCCAGGCCATCTGAGCGCTCACAGAGAGAAGGTAGTCATGTGATTGATGGACACATTGAGCCGTGACTCTTTGTACTGGCCGGAATTCCTGTCTTTAGTCTGTTTTTTTCAACCAGCACGTCAGAAAATCTGCCTGCAGGAGACTGGACCTGGATACAGTAAGTATAGCTATTATATAGCTGCCTTCAGGAGACTGGACCTGGATACAGTAAGTATAGCTGTTATATAGCTGCCTTCAGGAGACTGGACCTGGATACAGTAAGTATAGCTGTTATATAGCTGCCTTCAGGAGACTGGACCTGGATACAGTAAGTATAGCTGTTATATAGCAGCCTTCAGGAGACTGGACCTGGATTTCTGGTAAATTCAGCTTTGTTTTACAGCATGATAACAACAAAATAATGAATGTA